>NC_057809.1:92865513-93140708 GCF_018294505.1 Triticum aestivum
GCACCCTGCCAGCTCCCCAGGCCTGCCGGGTCGCCGCGCCCGCCCCGCCCCGTGGCCGACTCCCTCGCCTCCGCCTCCTGGGCCACCCGCTCGCCGGCTCCGCTCCGACGAGCCGCCCCGGCCCGGCCGGCCCCCGGTGGCCGCCCCGTGCCTGGCCGCGGCGCCTCCGCCTCCTGGTGGCCGCTGCTCCAGGCCGGCCCCTGCGCCCTCTCGTTCTGCTGCGTGCTGGAAGCAGCGGCGAAAAGAAAAAGAGAAAAAGTTGGACCCGGCTGTGTAAAAAGAAAAAAGAAAGAAAAAAAAGAGAAGAAGATAGAGAGGCATCCAGCCGGCTGCTCGTGCAGAAGAAGGGCCGACTGCCCAACCCATCGAGAGAAAAAGAAATGTGGCCGACTGCTCAAGTCGACTTAAAAAAATGTATCCGAAGAAAAAACGTTCGTCTATCCGTCCGCCTGCTTCGCCACTCGGACGGCTAGACGCGACCCGGCCTGCCTGCCAGCTTCAACGTCTGGCCGGCAAGAGCGCCGGCTCGGCCGCGTTCCGCTCGCCCCCTGCCGGTCAAGCCCGACCGGCCGGGACCTCCTCGAGCGCCCGAATCTCGGGCGATACGTCCAGCGGGTGCGCTGACGCGCCCCCGCGAAAAAGAAGACAAGGTAGTTGCCGGAAGATCCGGCCCCGACTGCTCAGCAGTCGGCCCGAATCTCGGGGGCTACACCCAGCGGGTGCGCTGACGCGCCCCCGCGAGAGAGAAGACAAAGTAGTTGCCGGGAGATCCGGCCCGACTGCTCAGTAGTCGGCCCGAATCTCGGGGGCTACACCCAGCGGGTGCGCTGACGCGCCCCCGCGAAGAAGAAGACAAGGTAGTTGCCGGGAGATCCGGCCCGACTGCTCAGCAGTCGTCCCGAATCTCGGGGGCTACACCCAGCGGGTGCGCTGACGCGCCCCCGCGAGAAAGAAGACAAAGTAGTTGCCGAAAGATCCGGCCCGACTACTTAGCAGTCGGCCCGAATCTCAGGGGCTACACCCAGCGAGTGCGCTGACGTGCCCCCGCGAGAGAGAAGACAAAGTAGTTGCTGGGAGATCCGGCCCGACTGCTCAGCAGTCGACCCGAATCTCGGGGGCTACACCCAGCGGGTGCGCTGACGCGCCCCCGCGAGAGAGAAGACAAAGTAGTTGCCGGGAGATCCGGCCCGACTGCTCAGCAGTCGGCCCGAATCTCGGGGGCTACACCCAGCGGGTGCGCTGACGCGCCCCTGCGAGGAAGAAGACAAAGTAGTTGCCGGGAGATCCGGCCCGACTGCTCAGCAGTCGGCCCGAATCTCGGGGGCTACACCCAGCGGGTGCGCTGATGCGCCCCCGCGAAGATTGCAGACAAGAGAAGAGTTTTGTCCGGCTGTCAGCAACCGGCAGAAAAAAAAGGGCGTTGCAAGACGCCTCGCCGCCTGGCCGGTCGAGCCTGACCGGCCGGAACCCCCCTTCGAGCACCCGGGGGCTCGAAGGCTACACCCAGTGGGTGCGCCGATGCGCTCCGCGATCGCCGAGTCGCGCTGGCTGTTTTCGACGATCGCGACTACACAAAAATCAATGTGAGCTCCTCGCCCGCATATTTTTGCATCATGCAAGCACGGATAACCCCGAGCGATGCTCGGGTGCTATCTCCGCATTTTTTTATCACAGTTGCATCACTGTTCGCCCCGGCACCAGCCAGAGTTGGCCCGGGGGCTGGCCGCTTGGCCTAAAACGTTAGTTCCCGCAGACGGCTTAGTAGCATGCGCAGTTCCAAAGGCTCACTCTTAGTCACAGACCGCAGAGCGGCTGTCCGGCTAGCAAAGGTGAATGCTGGAGGCCACCCACGCGAAAAACTTCCGGGAAGAAAAACGGTTCGGGCGACCCGGTCGTTTCTTTTATGAGTATCTACTCGGCTAAATTCGCTCCCAAAGTCTGAGTATTGTACACTACACTCCGCGGTCCACTCTCAGCCACAGACCGCAGAGCGGCTGTCCGACAAGCGAGAGCACAAGCCAAAGAGTGGAGGGAACATGAAAAAGATTAAGGGGGTTTGGACGAAACCGAGTCGGCAGCCTCCGCATAAAACTTGCAATGCTAAAAGCAAACATTTGATATATCCGCATGGACTAACTTTGCCTTTTTTCATGATCATTTCCATGAACACTCGCCAAGAAACCTCCGCCCAACTTTGCCAAGTTGCCCGGAGGCTTGGGGGCTACTGTCGAAGTAATCGACCACGGGTACCCCGAGGACGGCAAGATGATATTTCAAGACATCGGGGCTAGCAAAGCCCCTCAGTCTGCCTGCCGGCTGCCGACTGCGCCAACCAGCCGGCTGCCGACTACGTCAACCAGACGGCTGCCGACTGCGCCAACTAGCCGGCTGCCGACTGCGCCAACCAGTCGGCTGCCGACTGCAGCCCGACCCGACACCGACAAGGCACCGACGAGACGGATATACCCAAGCACTATTCACGCGTCATCTCAGTCATCATGTATAGTGTCACTTGTCCCCTCGCACTATTTATGAAGTGACGCAGGGGACAAGCATGACACCCCACCATGCCTTGCCCATGCCACCACTTAGCTTAGATGATAAGCTAGCCACACTATATATATGAGCATCCATCCATCCGGGAAGAGACACACATGGACTCACTCACACACACACTCACGGCCACTAGCATGCCTCATATAGGCATATACCAGATCAGATGCACTTGGCACTGATCCCAGATACAGCTCCAGGAGCACTTTGTACTGTCCGATGCACACCCCAGATAGATACACTCAGACATGCAGCAGTAGGAGTATTATCTCTCCGGAGAGCTCCGAAGCTGGGTAAACCACCGCGTGCTACTCGCATACCCGCTCCCGGGCCTATCAGCAGCAGTCTTACCCACACACTAAGCCCTTGTGGCATCTATCGACTCGCAAGCCCCCCGTGAGAAATAGCACGACATAAGTTTACTTAAGTCCTGTTTAATTAAGTTTTTTATGTTTTAATGTAAAATGAACCGTCGTTATGTTGAATGAACTATCATTTATCTTTATGTTGGAATGAAAATTAGTATGAAATATTATGGACAAAAAGTGAATCATTTTATAAAATAAAACTGACCCAAAAAAATTAAAATTAAATAGTTTACCGGTATAATTGAAAGAATAGTAAAAATTATATTAAAAAAAGATGAAGAAAGGAAGAAAGAAAAAAGTAAAAAACCGAAATTAGAAGAAGGAATTTGTAATTTAAAAAAAATAGTATGAAATAGTTTTGAATTAAAAACCGTGTTTTAGGACTATCGAAGCCAAAAACCGTAGAAAATGCAAACAGACCAAAATTCACATAAAATTGGCACGCATGATTCTCATGTAGATACAATGCGATAAAAAAATTTGGGCATGTTTGTAAGTTGCAGAAAGAAAGGTGTTCGGTACACACATTTTCGCACCGAAACCATCGGGTTGCACAGCAAGTGCCAGTGCGGTTTGCCGGAATGCACCCAACTTTTGGCAGCGTGTGTGGGGACCCGGCCGGGGACCGCACGCCAGATGTACGAAATCGGACTACGAACGCACGTTGCGTCACGTCCGGGCAGTGTTTTGGGGGTTTTCGGTGCGAAAAATCATAGAAAATCCGTGCAGCGTCGGAACGTGACAAATTTTAGCGTGCGTGCCCTCAATGGTCACTGTGGCCCGTGGAAAAAAATGAGCGACTTTGGCGGATGCGACGGAGAGACGTACGACCGAGGGCCCCCTCCACCCATACCGAAACCACCGGGTTGCACAGCAAGTGCCAGTGTGGTTTGCCGGAATACACCCAACTTTTGGCAGCGTGTGTGGGGACCCGCCCGGGGACCGCACGCTAGAGATGAACGAAATCGGACTACGAACGCATGTTGCGTCACGTCCGGGCAGTGTTTTTGGGGTTTTCGGTGCGGAAAATCATAGAAAATCCGTACAACGTCGGAACGCGACAAATTTTGGCGTGCGTGCCCTCAATGGTTACTGTGGCCCATGGAGAAAAAATGAGCGACTTTGGCAGATGCGACGGAGAGACGTACGACCGAGGGCCCCCTCAACCCATACCGAAACCACCGGGTTGCACAGCAAATGCAAGTGCGGTTTGCCGGAATGCACCCAACTTTTGGCAACGTGTGTGGGGACCCGCCCGGGGACCGCACGCCAGAGATGAACGAAATCGGACTATGAACGCACGTTGCGTCACGTCCGGGCAGTGTTTTTGGGGTTTTCGATGGAGAAAATCATAGAAAATTCGTACAGCGTCGGAACGCGACAAATTTTGGCGTGCATGCCCTCAATGGTCACTGTGGCCCATGGGAAAAATGAGCGACTTTGGCGGATGCGACGGAGAGACGTACGACCTAGGGTCCCCTCCATCCATACCGAAACCACCAGGTTGCACAGCAAGTGTCAGTGCGGTTTGCCGGAATGCACCCAACTTTTGGCAGCGTGTGTGGGGACCCGCCCAGGGACCGCACGCCAGAGATGAACGAAATCGGACTACGAACGCACGTTGCGTCACGTCCGGGCAGTGTTTTTGGGGTTTTCGATGCGGGAAATTATTAAAAAAATCCGTACAGCGTCGAACGCGACAAAATATCTGCACGAGCCATCCCTATTTGAGGGAATATTCCCAACAAACACGCATGTCGCCCAATCACGTCGCGCACGTCGCCCGATCTGATCCCCGTCGCCCGCCGCCGCCTACACTGTCGTTCCCCACCCGACAGTGTCGCGCCGCCGTCAACGCCCGTCGTCACCCCGCACTAGTCGACGTCACCACCCGCCGTCAGTGCCGGTCATCAACACCCGTCGTCACCCTGCACTAGTTGACGTCACCAGCCGCCGTCAGCGCCGGTCGTCAACGCCCGACGTCACCACCCGCCGTCAGCGCCGGTTGTGAACGCCCGCCGTTAGACGCCACCGTCAGCCACTGTGGTCGCCATCGCCAGCTGTAGTCACCGTCGAGCAGGTATTTCTTTTAATATTTTCAACATTATATAACACATTAGCTGCATGCAACGTCACATAGATATTATTATATGCAGTATGGACATCGATGGTGTGATTGCATGTTCCGTAGAAAAATGGGTTAGTCTTGTTAATAAGTTAACATCAAGTCAGCGATTTACGTTTTACAAAACGGAGATGGAGGGCATGTTACGAATACCTTCGGTCAAGATGCGTGATAATTTGCTTGCGCTTATGATTCAAGGTTACAATCCTAGTAGTAAAAATTCATGGTGCAAGAGGCAGCCGGAAAACAAGGGTTGATTTCACTGAGGCCTGATGATGTGTTCGCTATATTTGGTTTCAAGAATGAAGGAGTTGATGTTTCTAGTTTTTTGAGTATGGACCAAGGCAAAGCAATAAAAATAATTCCAGCTAGTTTTGTTAACAAGAAGAATGGTAAAATATTGATTGATGATCTTATTGACAAGATTGTGAGAAATAAAAACGCGGACGATGAATTTGTTCGGATGGCATTTCTCGTCCTATTAGGGACTATAATTGCACCAGTGTCTGCTGAGTACATTCCGAAGAATTATTATGCACTAGTGCAAGATGTCAGGCAGATAAAAAGTTTAACTAGAACGCATTCACTTTGCGGTTTTGTTTGTCGGAGATTGGTATGGTCTTGCAGCCCGATCGTGTTAGGGAATGGCCATGTGGGAACCTAGCACTTCTCCAGGTATGATTTATTTTTTAAATTGAATAGTTGTATTATGTAATAATAGTGTAACACATGAAGGAAATATGCCCTAGAGGCAATAATAAAGTTATTATTTATTTCCTTATAATCATGATAAATGTTTATTATTCATGCTAGAATTGTATTTACCGGAAACATAATACATGTGTGAATACATAGACAAACAAAGTGTCACTAGTATGCCTCTACTTGACTAGCTCGTTAATCAAAGATGGTTATGTTTCCTAACCATGAACAATGAGTTGTTATTTGATTAACGAGGTCACATCATTAGTAGAATGATCTGATTGACATGGCCCATTCTATTAGCTTAGCACCCGATCGTTTAGTATGTTGCTATTGCTTTCTTTATGACTTATACATGTTCCTATGACTATGAGATTATGCAACTCCCGTTTACTGGAGGAACACTTTGGGTACTACCAAACGTCACAACGTAACTGGGTGATTATAAAGGAGTACTACAGGTGTCTCCAATGGTCGATGTTGAGTTGGCGTATTTCGAGATTAGGATTTGTCACTCCGATTGTCGGAGAGGTATCTCTGGGCCCTCTCGGTAATACACATCACATAAGCCTTGCAAGAATTACAACTAATATGTTAGTTGTGAAATGATGTATTACGGAACGAGTAAAGAGACTTGCCGGTAACGAGATTGAACTAGGTATTGGATACCGACGATCGAATCTCGGGCAAGTAACATACCGATGACAAAGGGAACAACGTATGTTGTTATGCGGTCTGACCGATAAAGATCTTCGTAGAATATGTAGGAGCCAATATGGGCATCCAGGTCCCGCTATTGGTTATTGACCGGAGACGTGTCTCGGTCATGTCTACATTGTTCTCGAACCCGTAGGGTCCGCACGCTTAAGGTTACGATGACAGTTATATTATGAGTTTATGCATTTTGATGTACCGAAGGTTGTTCGGAGTCCCGGATGTGATCACGGACATGACGAGGAGTCTCGAAATGGTCGAGACATAAAGATTGATATATTGGAAGCCTATGTTTGGACATCGGAAGTGTTCCGGGTGAAATCAGGATTTTACCGGGTTACCGGGAGGTTACCGGAACCCCCCGGGAGCCATATGGGCCTTCATGGGCCTTAGTGGAAAGGAGAAAGGGGCAGCCCAAGGGGGCCGCGTGCCTCCCCCCTTCCCCTAGTCCTATTAGGACTAGGAGAGGTGGCCGGCCACCCCTCTCCCTCTTTCCCCCTTGGGAATCCTAGTTGGAATAGGATTGGGGGGGGGAGTCCTACTCCCGATAGGAGTGGGACTCCTCCTGCACCCTCCTCCTTGGCCGGCGCCCCTCTCCCCCCTTGGCTCCTTTATATACTGAGGTAGAGGCACCCCAGAGACACACAAGTTGATCCACGTGATCTGTTCCTTAGCCGTGTGCGGTGCCCCCTGCCACCATATTCCTCAATAATACTGTAGCGGAGTTTAGGCGAAGCCCTGCTACTGTAGTTCATCAAGATCGTCACCACGCCGTCGTGCTGACGAAACTCTTCCCCGACACTTTGCTGGATCGGAGTCCGGGGATCGTCATCGAGCTGAACGTGTGCTCGAACTCGGAGGTGCCGTAGTTTCGGTGCTTGATCGGTTGGATCGTGAAGACGTACGACTACTTCCTCTACGTCGTGTCATCGCTTCCGCAGTCGGTCTGCGTTGGGTACGTAGACAATACTCTCCCCCTCGTTGCTATGCATCACATGATCTTGCGTGTGCGTAGGAAATTTTTTGAAATTACTACGAAACCCTACAGTGGTATCAGAGCCTAGGTTATTTATGTTGATGTTATATGCACGAGTAGAACACAAGTGAGTTGTGGACGATACAAGTCATACTGCCTACCAGCATGTCATACTTTGGTTCGGCGGTATTGTTGGACGAGACGACCCGGACCAACCTTACGCGTACGCTTACGCGAGACCGGTTCCCTCGACGTGCTTTGCACATAGATGGCTTGCGGGCGACTGTCTCTCCAACTTTAGTTGAACCGAGTGTGGCTACGCCCGGTCCTTGCAAAGGTTAAAACGGAGTCTATTTGACAAACTATCATTGTGGCTTTAATGCGTAGGTGAGATTGGTTCTTACTTAAGCCCGTAGCAGCCACGTAAAACATGCAACAACAAAGTAGAGGACGTCTAACTTGTTTTTGCAGGGCATGTTGTGATGTGATATGGTCAAGGCATGATGCTGAATTTTATTGTATGAGATGATCATGTTTTGTAACCGAGTTATCGGCAACTCGCAGGAGCCATATGGTTGTCGCTTTATTGTATGCAATGCAATCGCGATGTAATGCTTTACTTTATTACTAAACGGTAGTGATAGTCGTGGAAGCATAAGATTGGCGAGACGACAACGATGCTAC
The DNA here is from genome assembly GCF_018294505.1 of Triticum aestivum. Classification (NCBI taxonomy): domain Eukaryota; kingdom Viridiplantae; phylum Streptophyta; class Magnoliopsida; order Poales; family Poaceae; genus Triticum; species Triticum aestivum. Next base: position 92,873,636 of record NC_057809.1, read on the forward strand.
GATGGAGATCAAGGTGTCGCGCCGGTGACGATGGTGATCATGACGGTGCTTCGGAGATGGAGATCACAGGCACAAGATGATGATGGCCATATCATATCACTTATATTGATTGCATGTGATGTTTATCTTTTTATGCATCTTATCTTGCTTTGATTGACGGTAGCATTATAAGATGATCTCTCACTAAATTATCAAGAAGTGTTCTCCCTGAGTATGCACCGTTGCGAAAGTTCTTCGTGCTGAGACACCACGTGATGATCGGGTGTGATAGGCTCTACGTTCAAATACAACGGGTGCAAAACAGTTGCGCACGCAGAATACTCAGGTTAAACTTGACGAGCCTAGCATATGCAGATATGGCCTCGGAACACAGAGACCGAAAGGTCGAGCGTGAATCATATAGTAGATATGATCAACATAATGATGTTCACCGATGAAACTACTCCATCTCACGTGATGATCGGACATGTTTAGTTGATTTGGATCACGTGATCACTTAGAGGATTAGAGGGGTGTCTATCTAAGTGGGAGTTCTTTAGTAATATGATTAATTGAACTTAAAATTTATCATGAACTTAGTCCCTGATAGTATCTTGCTTGTTTATGTTGATTGTAGATAGATGGCTCGTGCTATTGTTCCGTTGAATTTTAATGCGTTCCTTGAGAAAGCAAAGTTGAAAGATGATGGTAGGAATTACACGGACTGGGTCCGTAACTTGAGGATTATCCTCATTGTTGCACAAAAGAATTACGTCCTGGAAGCACCGCTGGGTGCCAGGCCTGCTGCTGGAGCAACACCAGATGTTGTGAACGTCTGGCAGAGCAAAGCTGATGACTACTCGATAGTTCAGTGTGCCATGCTTTACGGCTTAGAATCGGGACTTCAACGACGTTTTGAACGTCATGGAGCATATGAGATGTTCCAGGAGTTGAAGTTAATATTTCAAGCAAATGCCCGAATTGAGAGATATGAAGTCTCCAATAAGTTCTATAGCTGCAAGATGGAGGAGAATAGTTCTGTCAGTGAGCATATACTCAAAATGTCTGGGTATAATAATCACTTGATTCAATTGGGAGTTAATCTTCCGGATGATTGCGTCATTGACAGAATTCTCCAATCACTGCCACCAAGCTACAAGAGCTTCGTGATGAACTATAATATGCAAGGGATGAACAAGACTATTCCCGAGCTCTTCGCAATGCTGAAAGCTGCGGAGGTAGAAATCAAAAAGGAGCATCAAGTGTTGATGGTTAAAAAAACCACTAGTTTCAAGAAAAAGGGCAAAGGAAAGAAGAAAGGGAACTTCAAGAAGAACAACAAGCCAGTTGCTGCTCAAGAGAAGAAACCCAAGTCTGGACCTAAGCCTGAAACTGAGTGCTTCTACTGCAAGCAAACTGGTCACTGGAAGCGGAACTGCCCCAAGTATTTGGCGGATAAGAAGGATGGCAAGGTGAACAAAGGTATATGTGATATACATGTTATTGATGTGTACCTTACTAATGCTCGCAGTAGCACCTGGGTATTTGATACTGGTTCTGTTGCTAATATTTGCAACTCGAAACAGGGGCTACGGATTAAGCGAAGATTGGCTAAGGACGAGGTGACGATGCGCGTGGGAAACGGTTCCAAAGTCGATGTGATCGCAGTCGGCACGCTACCTCTACATCTACCTTCGGGATTAATATTAGACCTAAATAATTGTTATTTGGTGCCAGCATTGAGCATGAACATTATATCTGGATCTTGTTTAATGCGAGACGGTTATTCATTTAAATCAGAGAATAATGGTTGTTCTATTTATATGAGTAATATCTTTTATGGTCATGCACCCTTGAAGAGTGGTCTATTCTTATTGAATCTCGATAGTAGTAATACACATATTCATAATGTTGAAACCAAAAGATGCAGAGTTGATAATGAAAGTGCAACTTATTTGTGGCACTGTCGTTTAGGTCATATCGGTATAAAACGCATGAAGAAACTCCATGCTGATGGACTTTTGGAACCACTTGATTATGAATCACTTGGTACTTGCGAACCATGCCTCATGGGCAAAATGACTAAAACACCGTTCTCCGGTACTATGGAGAGAGCAACAGATTTGTTGGAAATCATACATACCGATGTATGTCATCCGATGAATATTGAGGCTCGAGGCGGATATCGTTATTTTCTCACCTTCACGGATGATTTGAGCAGATATGGATATATCTACTTAATGAAGCATAAGTCTGAAACAGTTGAAAAGTTCAAAGAATTTCAGAGTGAAGTTGAAAATCATCGTAACAAGAAAATAAAGTTTCTACGATCTGATCGTGGAGGAGAATATTTGAGTTACGAGTTTGGTGTACATTTGAAAAACTGTGGAATAGTTTCACAACTCACGCCACCCGGAACACCACAGCGCAATGGTGTGTCCGAACGTCGTAATCGTACTTTACTAGATATGGTGCGATCTATGATGTCTCTTACAGATTTACCGCTATCATTTTGGGGTTATGCTTTAGAGATGGCCGCATTCACGTTAAATAGGGCACCATCAAAATCCGTTGAGACGACGCCTTATGAACTGTGGTTTGGCAAGAAACCAAAGTTGTCGTTTCTTAAAGTTTGGGGTTGCGATGCTTATGTGAAAAAGCTTCAACCTGATAAGCTCGAACCCAAATCGGAGAAATGTGTCTTCATAGGATACCCAAAGGAAACTGTTGGGTACACCTTCTATCACAGATCCGAAGGCAAGACATTCGTTGCTAAGAATGGATCATTTCTAGAGAAGGAGTTTCTCTCGAAAGAAGTGAGTGGGAGGAAAGTAGAACTTGACGAGGTAACTGTACCTGCTCCCTTACTGGAAAGTAGTTCATCACAGAAAACTGTTTCAGTGACACCTACACCGGTTAGTGAGGAAGCTAATGATAATGATCATGAAACTTCAGATCAAGATACTACTGAACCTCGTAGATCAACCAGAGTAAGATCCGCGCCAGAGTGGTACGGTAATCCTGTTCTGGAAGTCATGCTACTAGATCATGATGAACCTACGAATTATGAAGAAGCGATGGTGAACCCAGATTCCGCAAAATGGCTTGAAGCCATGAAATCCGAGATGGGATCCATGTATGAGAACAAAGTATGGACTTTGGTTGACTTGCCCGATGATCGGCAAGCAATTGAGAATAAATGGATCTTTAAGAAGAAGACTGACGCTGATGGTAATGTTACTGTCTACAAAGCTCGACTTGTCGCAAAAGGTTTTCGGCAAGTTCAAGGGATTGACTACGATGAGACCTTCTCACCCGTAGCGATGCTTAAGTCCGTCCGAATCATGTTAGCGATTGCCGCATTTTATGATTATGAAATTTGGCAAATGGATGTCAAAACTGCATTCCTGAATGGATTTCTGGAAGAAGAGTTGTATATGATGCAACCGGAAGGTTTTGTCGATCCAAAGGGAGCTAACAAAGTGTGCAAGCTCCAGTGATCCATTTATGGACTGGTGCAAGCCTCTCGGAGTTGGAATAAACGTTTTGATAGTGTGATCAAAGCATTTGGTTTTATACAGACTTTCGGAGAAGCCTGTATTTACAGGAAAGTGAGTGGGAGCTCTATAGCATTTCTGATATTATATGTGGATGACATATTACTAATTGGAAATGATATAGAATTTCTGGATAGCATAAAGGGATACTTGAATAAAAGTTTTTCAATGAAAGACCTCGGTGAAGCTGCTTACATATTGGGCATTAAGATCTATAGAGATAGATCAAAACGCTTAATTGGACTTTCACAAAGCACATACCTTGACAAAATTTTGAAGAAGTTCAAAATGGATCAAGCAAAGAAAGGGTTCTTGCCTGTGTTACAAGGTGTGAAATTGAGTAAGACTCAATGCCCGACCACTGCAGAAGATACAGAGAATATGAAAGATGTTCCTTATGCATCAGCCATAGGATCTATCATGTATGCAATGCTGTGTACCAGACCTGATGTATGCCTTGCTATAAGTTTAGCAGGGAGGTACCAAAGTAATCTAGGAGTGGATCACTAGACAGCGGTCAAGAACATCCTGAAATACCTGAAAAGGACTAAGGATATGTTTCTCGTATATGGAGGTGACAAAGAGCTCACCGTAAAAGGTTACGTTGATGCAAGCTTTGACACTGATCCGGACGATTCTAAATCGCAAACCGGATACGTGTTTACATTAAACGGTGGAGCTGTCAGTTGGTGCACTTCTAAACAAAGCGTCGTAGCGGGATCTACATGTGAAGCGGAATACATAGCTGCTTCGGAAGCAGCAAACGAAGGAGTCTGGATGAAGGAGTTCATATCCGATCTAGGTGTCATACCTAGTGCATCGGGTCCAATGAAAATCTTTTGTGACAATACTGGTGCAATTGCCTTGGCAAAGGAATCCAGATTTCACAAAAGGACCAAACACATCAAGAGACGCTTCAACTCCATCCGGGATCTAGTCCAGGTGGGAGACATAGAGATTTCCAAGATACATACGGATCTGAATGTTGCAGACCCGTTGACTAAGCCTCTTCCACGAGCAAAACATGATCAGCACCAAGGCTCCATGGGTGTTAGAATCATTACAGTGTAATCTAGATTATTGACTCTAGTGCAAGTGGGAGACTGAAGGAAATATGCCCTAGAGGCAATAATAAAGTTATTATTTATTTCCTTATAATCATGATAAATGTTTATTATTCATGCTAGAATTGTATTTACCGGAAACATAATACATGTGTGAATACATAGACAAACAAAGTGTCACTAGTATGCCTCTACTTGACTAGCTCGTTAATCAAAGATGGTTATGTTTCCTAACCATGAACAATGAGTTGTTATTTGATTAACGAGGTCACATCATTAGTAGAATGATCTGATTGACATGACCCATTCTATTAGCTTAGCACCCGATCGTTTAGTATGTTGCTATTGCTTTCTTCATGACTTATACATGTTCCTATGACTATGAGATTATGCAACTCCCGTTTACCGGAGGAACACTTTGGGTACTACCAAACGTCACAACATAACTGGGTGATTATAAAGGAGTACTACAGGTGTCTCCAATGGTCGATGTTGAGTTGGCGTATTTCGAGATTAGGATTTGTCACTCCGATTGTCGGAGAGGTATCTCTAGGCCCTCTCGGTAATACACATCACATAAGCCTTGCAAGCATTACAACTAATATGTTAGTTGTGAAATGATGTATTACGGAACGAGTAAAGAGACTTGCCGGTAACGAGATTGAACTAGGTATTGGATACCGACGATCGAATCTCGGGCAAGTAACATACCGATGACAAAGGGAACAACGTATGTTGTTATGCGGTCTGACCGATAAAGATCTTCGTAGAATATGTAGGAGCCAATATGGGCATCCAGGTCCCTCTATTGGTTATTGACCGGAGACGTGTCTCGGTCATGTCTACATTGTTCTCGAACCCGTAGGGTCCGCACGCTTAAGGTTACGATGACAGTTATATTATGAGTTTATGCATTTTGATGTACCGAAGGTTGTTCAGAGTCTCGGATGTGATCACGGACATGACGAGGAGTCTCGAAATGGTCGAGACATAAAGATTGATATATTGGAAGCCTATGTTTGGACATCGGAAGTGTTCCGGGTGAAATCGGGATTTTACCGGGTTACCGGGAGGTTACCGGAACCCCCCGGGAGCCATATGGGCCTTCATGGGCCTTAGTGGAAAGGAGAAAGGGGCAGCCCAAGGGGGCCGCGCGCCTCCCCCCTTCCCCTAGTCCTATTAGGACTAGAAGAGGTGGCCGGCCACCCCTCTCCCTCTTTCCCCCTTGGGAATCCTAGTTGGAATAGGATTGGGGGGGGGGGGAGTCCTACTCCCGGTAGGAGTAGGACTCCTCCTGCGCCCTCCTCCTTGGCCGGCGCCCCTCTCCCCCCTTGGCTCCTTTATATACTGAGGTAGAGGCACCCCAAAGACACACAAGTTGATCCACGTGATCTGTTCCTTAGCCGTGTGCGGTGCCCCCTGCCACCATATTCCTCGATAATACTGTAGCGGAGTTTAGGCGAAGCCCTGCTGCTGTAGTTCATCAAGATCGTCACCACGCCGTCGTGCTGACGGAACTCTTCCCCAACACTTTGCTGGATCGGAGTCTGGGGATCGTCATCGAGCTGAACGTGTGCTCGAACTCGGAGGTGCCGTAGTTTCGGTGCTTGATCGGTTGGATCGTGAAGACGTACGACTACTTCCTCTACGTCGTGTCATCGCTTCCGCAGTCGGTCTGCGTTGGGTACGTAGACAATACTCTCCCCCTCGTTGCTATGCATCACATGATCTTGCGTGTGCGTAGGAAATTTTTTGAAATTACTACGAAACCCTACAACACATGCTAAATGGTTGTTTGTTTGTTTTGCAGTATCTATATTGGGAGAAGGTGCAGCCAAGCACCGGTCCACAGTATGATCATTTAGCGCCGTTGAGCCCCTTGATGAGGAATTGGAAAGAAGCGGCAGCGGAGAGAAGAGACAAGTACGACTTTCAATATGGTCATGGTGTTGGAATGGTAATACGTTAAATATATATATTTCCATTTAAAGTTTGCAATTAATTATTAATTAAATATGATTCTATGATTCTTTATGTTGTAGATCGATGACACCATTACTGAAGAGTACCGCTTAAACAAAATTAGAATGGAACAGGCTGAAAAGAACAAGAAATCCAGTACGAGAAAGTCTAACATTACTGGAAGGAGAACATGCGTGAGTACATCTGAGACTTCAACTACCCAGAACCCTATTATGGATCGGATTTTGACTGAGCTGAAGCACATTCGTAAGGATATGCTTCGTATGCCGGAGCTATGCGCACAGGTACAAGTTTTCTAATTTTGCCGTTCACTATGTTTTTTGATGTGTCACATAACTAATTACAACTAATTTTTAATCACAGAGGGTCATATAGAAATTGAACAAAAGCGTTGTATTCTACAAAGCCGGTGATATTGAAAAAAAAGAAGAGAATGAGTATGGTGAAAATAGTGAAAGTAGAAACTATGGTGGGAAACCTCGTAAAGAATTTGTATATAATCCTGACGTGGACAATTTCACCACACGGGGAAAAAAGAATGTGCAAGAGGATGATGAAGATGATATTAATGATTCTGAAGAGAAGACACCTTATTATTGCACACCTGAATATTGGGATAGTTTCAAGGGTGATAAAGAAGATCCTATCGAAGTTCCTGAGGTATCTGATGAGAAATCTGTTACATCTTTAGGAACGGATGAAATCGCATCATGTGGATCCATAGATTGTATTGGAGAAGATGAGGTACAGGAGGAGGGTGTAGGGAAACGGAAGCGGAAGGTATCAAACCTTATAAAGTCTCCTTATGTTCGAGTTATACCTACAAAGCATGCAAAACGTTCAGCAAAAGCAAGTGAGTTTTATCATATTGTTTTCGAGCTGAACTTACTACTTATCATTGACTTATTAACATATTACCGTCATGTATTGCAGAACTATTCGAGAAAGAAGTCTTTCAAGATGAATACGATGTGATTAAAGCTAGTGTTAAGTTTGTTTGTGCTTATGAGCGGTCAGCAAAACATAGAAAGAAGGAAATATTCAATGATGGCATGCGCGAAGGTCTCAGTGCAGAGAGGGCTTCTAAGATTCTTGACCATCAATGGATAACCGGTGATGTAAGTTATTGTTGTGTTTTCTATTAGCATTCAATGCAAATTGGAATTGTTATACATCATTTAAATTATTTTCAGGTTATCAATGCTTATTTGTCATATCTATTGGGAGTTGTTGGTGACGATCCTCATATAATGCCGACCTGGCTGGTCAATTGGTTACTTGAATTTAGACCGGACACCGAGTCAGGAAAAAATGACAACGAAGTTGTGGCGAAGAAGAATGGACCCGTGAATAGATGCACCGATGAGTATTTTAAAAAGATAAGGTAAGTTCAACTGCCTTAATGTATACATATATGGGATATAAATAATAAGAGCGTATGTGTTGACTGCATCATATTTTCGTTGTGATGCAGATTTATATTCCTCTTAATAAGGGAAATACCCACTGGGTTTCGGTTGTCATGCATCGCCCGAAGGAAGAGTTCCAGGTTCTTGATTCTTTGATGGGACCCGAACTTGACAGTGAAATTACAGAAAAAGTTGAGGAGCTGGTACGGCATAAATTTACATGAGCATATTGAAACTATCATTTAGTAACTGAACTATGTTAAATTCTTTTCATGGTATCATGTATATGAACAGAGAAAACAACTTGGATATGACATACGTGATGCGAATGCGAGCGGTGCTGTGAATTATCCGGATGTGTCTACCTGGCCTATCAAAACGTATAATATGCCACAACAAGAAGACATGTGAGTAAATACTTTCATATTGTTTTAATATCTATCCTCAAATGCGAACTTATGAACCGTTGTTTGTACGGACCAGCAATTCATGTGGAATATTTGTTCTTCGATGCTTTCAATATTGGAACGGTGAAAATGGACAAGCCATTTTTCTCAGGTCTGGTTTTTATTTCAAATGCTTATATTCAATTAAATTCATTATGTAATACTATTTGAATTGTACTAATATGAAGTTCTAACAGGGGTCAACTGATAAATGGAGGGACTTAATGATTGCGCAGCTTATTTTTTCAGAGAGAAATACGCTCAACGATGTGAAGGACAAAGTTACCCGGCTTGCAAAAAAGAAATAAATGTGGCAAAAAATTTGTACTAGAAAATTTTGTAGTGTCAAATAATGTTTACATTTATTTCGACTTTGATATCTTGTGACGAAGAAGACACTACTATTTTGAATATTTAAGTCGAGAATGACATTTGGATTATTATGTTGTCTTCATGCCGTTGTCTTTAAATTTGAAATCTTCATATTCATAGTTCCGCCGTCGTCAAATTGTTTGGATATAGCAGTCCATGTTTTCATGTACTGCTGAATATTAAAAAAATGCACATGTATTTATTATGCACTTTAAAGCATTGTCGTCGTCGCTTATAACACCGACGTTCTTACTTTTCCTTTGTAAAAAGATTGCCGACAAGTGCGCCGGCCAGTCTGACGTTAGACAGGACCGACGGCACTATCCAACAGGGAAGTGTCGAACGACGGGTAGCATAGCGGTTTAATCAAAGGCGTTCGACTGCATGTGCGCCGCCGGTTATATAAGCCGGTCGTCGCACGCTCCGTCGGGCGAGGTGAGACTAAAACTTTGCTATCGCAGTCGCCGTGCCTGTAGTGACGCGCGTGACCGCGTGGGCCGTCCCAATAACATTGTTTCGCCCGCGGCGCGAAGACGGCCCAAGTAGCATGCGGTGCGACGACGGCCCAAGTTCCACGCGGGGCGATGAGAAATGTTTAGTCCCACCTCGCCCGACGGAGCGCGCGACGACCGGCTTATATACCCGGCGGCACATAGGCTGTCGAACTCCTCTGATTACCTCGTACTGCTGCCGCCGGCCGACGCTGCCCTGTGGGACAGTGCTGCCGGCGCACTTGTCGGGTTTTGAAAATAATAATAATAAAAACGACGGGGTTCTAAGCGACGGCGACCGTACTGTGCAGAAAATTAACAGTAAACAGCGACGGCACTACTGTGCAAAAATGAGCACGTCAGAAAATTAACAGTAAACAGCGACGACACTACTGTGCAAAATGAGCACATCAAAATAAACAAAGTAAAACTCCTTCTTGCATTACATAGTCTGTCATCAAAACAAATACTTATGTCGGTATCGTAGCAAGACATCAACAAAGTAAAATAAGTTCATATAACATACTTTAACAATTATTAAAGATCACATATATAGAACATTAAAAAACTGTCTCCAATGAAAGGGTGGAGCAATCTTCCATAGCAATCCATTAAAAACTGTCTCCAATGAAAGGGTGAACCAATCTTCCATACTCCATAATTCAAGCAAAGTTCCTACATAACAGTAAGATATGTGTTAATTCACAATAAACAAATAAATTTGGTTTGAACAATAAGATTCATAATAACATAAGAAAATCATACTTAGGATTTTGAGGGCACGTGGACTTATAATGACCCGGAAGACCGCACTGTCCACATTGACATTTGCTTTTCTCATCAAAAGCTTTAGGTCATCCATTTTTAGTGACATCAGGACCATCCTTACCGCGGCCTTTAACATTCTGTTTTGGTGCGTCTTTGGTGTTAACTTTTGCGGGATCATGAACATGACCATGATCTTGATTAGGATCAAATGCATCGTCGTTCATAAACTGTACCTCCGCACCAGGCTCATCCTCCTCAGTGTAATCATTATCTATTATGTCCCTCAGAGCCGCCTTCATCTTGTCGAATAAAAATGGTTTATTGCATGCTTTATGAGTTGCTTCAGCAGATAAGGTACTCAACTCGCTGTACCTAGCTCTGTCCCCTGCACCTGCCCATCCCCATGCAAATAGATCGCTAGTGCGCTTCATGGGAAGTCCACCCCTTGTAACTTTGCTCAACCTACACAGTACTAAACACTTAGGTATCTCACGTAAGCGTAGCTGAATCAGAACGTGAAGAATATGTTTGCAAGGAAGTCCTTTGCGATACATGCTTCTGCAACTGCACTTCATAGTTTCTTCGGAGTTACCTGGGGTGTACTCCATAGTGAATCTGATATCCCTATTTTCCCTCCATGTCAGTATGAATCTGTGAGTGTTTGCTCCTCTCAGTCTCTCAAGGACCTCAAGCTCCCGTGCCTTCTTCATATCTTCCTGCAAGATATAAAAGTTTGCCGCGGTGAACTCATGGGCAGCTGATATAGCGCCCTCGATGCGGCTATATCTCCCACGTGTCGAAGCACGACTTAGAGGCATAACCGCATTGAAAGCAATGTCGCAAGTGAGGTAATCTTCGCAAACAACCCATGTAATACATAAGGGAAAGAGATACATAGTTGGCTTACAATCACCACTTCACACAATTACATGAATAAAGCATTACATCAACCAGATACAATCAAGGCCCGACTACGGAGCCAAAATAAAAGAAGACTACCCCAAAAGTTGCACAGATCCCCGACCGACCCCAACTGGGCTCCACTACTGATCGACTAGAACGAAACAACATAAAGGACAAGATCTTCATCGAGCTCCTGCTTGAGCTTGGTTGCGTCACATCCACGGTTCAACGACACCTGCAAACTGGTTTTGGAAGTATATGTGAGTCACGGGGACTCAACAATCTCACACCCTCGCGATCAAGACTATTTAAGCTTATAGGAAGGGTAAAAGGTATGAGGTGGAGCTACAGCAAGCGACTAGCATATATGGTGGCTAACATACGCAAATGAGAGCGAGAAGAGAAGGCAAAGCACGATCGAGAAACTATGATCAAGAAGTGATCCTAGAACAACCTACGTCAAGCATAACTCCAACACCGTGTTCACTTCCCGGACTCTGCCGAGAAGAGACCATCACGGTTACGCACACGGTTGATGCATTTTAATTAAGGTCAACTTCAGGTTTTCTACAACCGGACATTAACAAATTCCCATCTGCCCATAACCGCGGGCACGGCTTTCGAAAGTTCAAATCCCTGCAAGGGTGTCCCAACTTAGCCCATCACAAGCTCTCACGGTCAACGAAGGATATTCCTTCTAGCGGGAAGACCCGATCAAACTCGGAATCCCGGTTACAAGACATCCTCGACAATGGTAAAACAAGTCCAGCAAGACCACCCGTTGTGCCGACAATCCCGATAGGAGCTGCACCAATCTCGTTCTCAGGGCACATCGGATAAGCTAAGCGTATGGGAGCCAACGCAACCCAAGTTGCCAAGGGACGGCCCCGCACAGTGCTCTGGGTTGGGCCAACACTTAGACAAGCACTGCCCCGGGGGTTTAAAATAAAGATGACCCTTGGACTGGCCTAACCCAAGGGAAAAAGAGGCTAGGTGGCGAATGGTAAAACCAATGTTGGGCCTTGCTGGAGGAGTTTTGTTCAAGGCGAACTGTCAAGGGGTTCCCATTATAACCCAACCGCGTAAGGAACGCAAAATTCGGGAACATAACACCGATATGACGGAAACTAGGGCGGCAAGAGTGGAACAAAACACTAGGCATAAGGCCGAGCCTTCCACCCTTTACCAAGTATATAGATGCATTAATTAAATAAGAGATATTGTGATATCTCAACAAGTAAACATGTTCCAACAAGGAACAACATCTTCATGTTCCAACAAGGAACAAACTTCAATCTTCACCTGCAACTAACAACGCTATAAGAGGGGCTGAACAAAGCGGTAACATAGCCAAACAACGGTTTGCTAGGACAAGGTGGGTTAGAGGCTTGGTTCAACAATATAGGAGGCATGATAAGCAAGTGGTAGGTATCGCAGCATAGGCATAGCAAAAAAGCGAGCAACTAAGCAAGCAAAGATAGAAGTGATTTCGAGGGTATGGTCATCTTGCCTGAAATCCCGCAAGGAAGAAGAACGAGCCCATGAAGAAGACAACCGGACGTAGTCGAACGGGTCCTGACAAACGCAATGTTATCGGAACCAACCCGAAGAAGCAACACCGGAAAGAAGCACAAAGCATAGTAAACAAACCACACATGAACATGGCATGATATGCGGGTATGTGATGCATATGCATGATTTGGACTTGAATGATTGAACCTGGCCTCAACTTGGAAATCCAAGAGTGCCACTGGAAAGGTGAGGTGATTTCGGTTGAAATCGATATAAAGATCACCGGAATCGGATGCACGGTTTGGAAATGGCAAGCAAACAAATATGGCACCGGTCTGCGATAAACAGCAAGTAGTCATCTAAATGCATCAAGATAAATATGCTACAGCGCTCAAACATGGCAACAAGATACATGGCAGGGATCCACTCAAGAAGATTAACAAAATATGAACACTGAGCTACGGCTAATTCACTCAATAACAGGTTCAAACAAGTATGGCAAAAGTGCAAACGATAACAGGTTTCAGACTTGGTGAAATTAACACAAGTCTGGAATTTATCTCCAGGAAGCACACTTTAGAGCATGAAAAGTACATGCTACAGGAACTTAACATGGCAAAGCAAGGCATGGCATGAAGCTACTCAAAGCACTTAACAAAAGTCCCTTAGTTACCTTGAGCCAAAAGGGATCAGATAATACAATTGCAAGCATGTGAACATGGCAAAAAACATAAACAGATTCAGACTTAGTGAAAAACTGGAACATGCAAAACAGTTAACGAGTAGGCATGTTTACGAGCTCGATGCACTCACTACAGAGCATGGCATGACAAACTAAGCATACACCCATCAAGAATACATGGCATAGAAGATAGACATGGCAAGAACAACATAGCATGCACAGATCAATAGCAACAACCTCGGCAAAATCGCGAAACAAGTTAACAATCTGCCAGGAACATTTTGTAGCAAAAGTAGAGCTTGATTGACTCAAGCTAGGGTGATCCATAATTGCAAACAAAGACATGGATGGATAGAGCACCACAATGTTAACAAAACATCCTTACTGATCATCCTCAAAAGAGGCACGGATCACTAGGAAACAACATGAACATATGACATAATAACAAAAACAGGACAAGTACTTGGTGAAATTCTAAGTCCCTGAAATCAGCATAACCGAATACGCTACTTTGCAAGCTGGTGCTAGTCATCAAAAATATCACAAAAATACATGGTAAGCACCTCGGTAAAGATGGCATGGCATATAACAAAACACATGTAGAGCTCAACATCATAACATGCACACATTAATCATGGCAAAAATGACAAAATACCATTTGCCGAAACAGATCTGACATATTCCTCACATAACCCTCTTCCAACAGCATTTCGGGCATCAAGATGAGCTCAAATGAAAATGATGCAATGAGATGAAATGATGTACTCGTTGAGACGAACATTTTGATATGCTACGCGTGCAAAACGGAGCTACGGATGCAAAGTTATGACATGATGAACATGGGCATATGAATCTGGAAATTTCGGGGACTTAGTGAAATATCTCACCCCGGGAAAAGTGGATCTCGCGGATCGGGACGGAGTGGTGCGATGCGGCCGTTTGGATTGGGGATGGATGGGTCTCGTCCATCTTCTCCGGATCCGGCGACTGGGTGGACTTCGGCGAGCGCCGGAAGGCGAGGAGGCCGACGGGTGGAGGAGCAGGTCCGGCCGGACGGCGGATCCGAGCCAGGGGTCCCGTTCCCAGGGTCGGACGAGGACGGCGAAGGGGCTCGGCGTCCGTGCGTTGCAGGTGCGGGCATGGCGCCGGCGAGGTGCACGCGGGGAAAACGACGTCGGGCGGCGCGTCAACGGAGTTGCACGGCGGCGGGATCATCGCGGAGGTGCGGGGCTCCAGCGCGGGAGGTCAACGCTTCGGTGGCCGGCGCGAGGTTGCCGCGGCGAGGCGGCGAAGGCCGGTGAGGAGCCATGGCGAGCGAGACGGTTGGCGGCGGCGCACAGATCTGGGCCTGGTCGGGCCGGCCGTGGGCTCACGGGCCCGCGCGGTTGCGGTGGCAGGGGGAAAGGGCGGCAGGACAGGTGGCGCGGTGTGAGTGGGCGAGGGCGGCGGCGGCGATGACGTGGCGGCTTGTTATTGGTTGGAACGGCGTGGCGGCGGGAGTGGACGTGTCCGGCGACTGGATGGACATGTCCGGCGGCGCGAGAGGAGCGGGGCTAGGGGTTTGGACTGCGAGATTTTTCGGAGGGAGCCACCTATTTATAGGTAGAGGGATCTAGCAGAGTCCAAATGAGGTGCGGTTTTCGGGCACGCGATCGTGATCGAACGACCGAGATGATGGAGGGGTTTTTGGTGGATTGTGGGCCACTTTGAAGAGGTGTTGGGCTGCAACACACATGAGGCCTTTTCGGTCCCTCGGTTAACCGTTGGAGTATCAAACGAAGTCCAAATGGCACGAAACTTGACAGGTGGTCTACCGGTAGTAAACCAAGGCTGCATGACAAGTCTCGGTCCAATCCGGAAATGTTTAACACCCGCACACGAAAAGAGGTAGAAAGGGACACCGGAGAACATAGGAGCGCCGGATTGCAAAACGGACAACGGGGAAAATGCTCGGATGCATAAGACGAACATGTATGCAAATGAAATGCACATGATGACATGATATGCAATGCATGACATGCAAGCAATGACAAGGCAACAACAGCGAATAACTGGAAGACACCTGGCACATCGGCCTCGGGGCGTTACAACACTCCACCACTACGAGAGGATCTCGTCCCGCGATCTAGAATGGCACCGGAGGGAAAACAGAAGAGATAAAAGAAGAGGTAAAACTAAGTTGCTTCTTTGACGAACGAGTGAAACCAAAGAACCTTGAAAAGGTTTAGCCATTTTGAGAAAAGAATACAACGGAGATGAACGAAGTTGAAAACACTCCGTTAGAAAAGAGGAACAAGGAAGAACAAATTCGTATGGCACTCCGGTTGAAAAGATATGCAAGGCTTGATAAAATGGAGAACTTGAGCAGCGGGCACACACTCCGGTTAAATGGATAGGCATGAAAAGAACATGATCTTTGACAAAACGAGATGATGGGTGAAAAGAACAACATCGCAATGCCTCTGGAACGAAAGAATAGAAGATATATAATTGAAATAGGAGAATGGAGAAGAAAATGCCAACTTCTGCCACAAAAGAGTTAGAAAAGGCATCTTTAGTGGGAAGGTCGAACGGAGTTGTTGGAACACCAACAATGAAAAGAATACGCTTGATATGGTCTTATGGAATACATCTCAAATTATGAGGTAACAACCTGCCACTAATGGGAACAAGAATTTGATTGATAAGAACAAAGAGACGAGATGCTATCTCACCGGGAGGATGAAAGAAGAACTTGGGTCCTTTATAAGCACCATAATTAGCAACAATCCTTAGGGAAAGCTTTAGGTGAAATATAACCTAAGATAACTCCACTGACGAGATCGATGGATTTAAGATACCTCATCCTTGACAACATGTGAATCATGAAACATGAACTCAAAATATCAAGAATGACATAATACCACCTTCAGTGATACAGAAGGGAGAATTGCGCTCCGGATTGCAAGATGAAGAATGCTTGAGCTCCTTAGAAAAGCATCTCAATGAACACTTTGAGAATGACTTAAATCATAGATGAACCATCATGTAGAACCTCCATGAAGAACTCCGGTAAACAAAGGAATGAAAAGAAAGAGAAATTGAAAACACAAGGTGAATCCTTGCAATGATTTAGATGGATCTCCGTGACGATGTAATGCGGAAAAAAACTTGGAACTCCGGAAAATAAAGATGAAACAAATGAAATCGGGAATTTGATGAGCCTTCGGAATAGGGAATTAATCACTAGGATGAAACAAGAATAAGAATTACATTATGCTTATCCTTCACCAATTAAATTGATGACAATCCACGGACTTGGCACACTACTTATTCTCGTAGAAAGGATTAAGATAGGTATAGCATAACTTGAGAACATCTTCAACGAAACACTGGTGGAATCAAAACAATGAATGAATTGATATGATAACGAAAGAAGAGGAAACTTGCATGAACCACCGTAATAATTAAAATGACCGAAGGGAAGGTAAAGGAACACCGGGAAGACTTATGAAATGAATGAGGATACTTGAGAGAATTTAGATCCATGAGAACGAAGAGATCACGAGCAGATTAGAGGATATTTGAACAATGCACCGGTAAGATTGGAGAATGATAACTGAAAGCTGAGAATGAATAAATCTGAGATGATGGACTCCGGATGATCAAACTGAAAAGACTCCTGAATAGCTCCGGATGGGTGAAAAGAATTCCCACAATCGAAAACAAATATAAGAGGATGGCTCGACTGGAATCACGAATCTCTGAGAGAACGGATAAGATATGGAGGTAAACCCTTCTTCGGTCTTCAAAATCTGAGAATGACGATGAGAAACACCACCATGAATTATTGAGACACTCCGGAATAATCAAAACGAAGAGGTTGAGCCAACGATGAAAAGATTTTGACAGATCTTGGAGAAGACATTTGACTGATGATAAATCATTCTTACGTCAAACTTCGAAAAGAATTTGAGAATACCTCCGGGAAAATAAGAAGAGTCAGGTAAGATCCTAGAAAATGACCTGTGGGTTAGGGCCCACTCAAAAGAAACACCATTGAAAAGATTACTTGAAAAGAGAGATTGCACCGGTTGAATTAAAAGGCTTGAAAGAGATAACAGCCTCGAGATAGGTTGAACGGATCTTGAATGACAAGACGAGCCTTCTGAGGTATCTTCATGGCACCAGAACAATTGAATAACGAGAAGTGGATGATTATGAGGTGCAACGGCATGAGAAAACATTTGAAACGAGGAAAAGGGATATGATCAACACCAAAAGCTTGAATTGAATCCACCGGAGAAGAAAAGAATGGAGAATGAAGAACTTGAAGCTCCGTTAAAATCTTCATGAGAAACACCGGGTAAGAACATTGACGGAAAAGGAATGGAGAGACTTCACATGAATAAGATGGCCACTTGATCAAGAAATCTGAATCCTTGAAGAAAAAGGGTGGGTGGGCGGGAAAAACAAAGGCAACTTGGAGACGGATGAAACAAACACCGTTGAGAAAACCAAGAGGTGATCTTGCGATGTTAAAATGATCGGATCCACGTGAAGAGAAGCACACCGGTTTAAAAGGATTGACATGACAATCTCGATTATCATGAAGGATTTGTATTCACATCGGAGTATGAGAACACCGTTTAGGAAAGGTATGAAATCAACACTTGACATCGAAGCAACTCGAATACCACAACAAAACCAAAAACAAAGGATTGGCTTGCAGAATAAGCCGTAACCAACATATGATAGATATTTCGTCCGAAGTTTTCGTGGTGGGGCCTACACGGGCTCGATCGTACATCACCATCATGTACAAGGCAGTGCACATGACATATGAAGCGTCCCCGAGTCGGCATAGTCAAGGACTCTTTAAGACACAACGAGACCACTGTAAAAACCAACCATGAATAGGCGGACCACTAGACGTCGAACCCCAATTTCATATCATACATCCGTCGGAAAGATATCCTAAGAGCTACTTGAATTCCCACTTATAAACTCCCGAAATTTTCCCAGTTATGCAATCAGGTGTTGGGGATACAGGGAAAGCATAATATCTCACCCAAAACTAGCAAATCCTACATCCAGTTGTATCCATCCTTCAACACATAACCAAGAAACCTTCAGAAATCGTCTACCTCAACCTTCGAAAAGCATCCATTATACGAGTTATGGCAATACTCCCAAACTCCCGCCCCAGTACTGGGTGGCGTCGAGGTTATCTCACCAACAACTGCATAAAAGAGATTTTAGACGTCGGCAAAACTAATCTCAGGTATTCCAGAAATGCAACGATAAAATTGTGACGACAACACCTCGGAGCTCAACTCCCCGGGACACTGCCACAACCCCTAAATGACAGGAGGCACCAAGAACAATGTTCTCGTCACAAAACCATCGGAACGATTCCAAGATACCCGCGTGATCCTGAATTTTTTTAGTGAAATTTGAGAAGAGAAGAGTCAAAACTCTACGTCAGGATGCCTCACCAGAGCGACGAAGGGACTGAGGAGTAAAAAGAATTCCTAACTCTCCGATATATATAATTCCTAGATGACTCAAAACATTTTTCTAGACTCAACAACGCCAACGATTCGATCAAGCAGGGGGCTCCTAAGGTCGGGGAAGGCTCTGATTACCAACTTATAACGCCCTTGATGCGGCTGTATCTCCCACGTGTCGAAGCACGACTTAGAGGCATAACCGCATTGAAAGCAATGTCGCAAGTGAGGTAATCTTCGCAAACAACCCATGTAATACATAAGGGAAAGAGATACATAGTTGGCTTACAATCACCACTTCACACAATTACATGAATAAAGCATTACATCAACCAGATACAATCAAGGCCCGACTACGGAGCCAAAATAAAAGAAGAGTACCCCCAAAGCTACACAGATCCCCGATCGACCCCAACTGGGCTCCACTACTGATCGACTAGAACGAAACAATATAAAGGACAAGATCTTCATCGAGCTCCTCCTTGAGCTTGGTTGCGTCACCTGCACGGTTCAACGACACCTGCAAACTGGTTTTGGAAGTATCTGTGAGTCACGGGGACTCAGCAATCTCACACCCTCGCGATCAAGACTATTTAAGCTTATAGGAAGGGTAAAAGGTATGAGGTGGAGCTACAGCAAGCGACTAGCATATATGGTGGCTAACATACGCAAATGAGAGCGAGAAGAGAAGGCAAAGCACGGTCGAGAAACTATGATCAAGAAGTGATCCTAGAACAACCTACGTTAAGCATAACTCCAACACCGTGTTCACTTCCCGGACTCCGCCGAGAAGAGACCATCACGGTTATGCACGCGGTTTATGCATTTTAATTAAGGTCAACTTCAGGTTTTCTACAACCGGACATTAACAAATTCCCATCTGCCCATAACCGCGGTCATGGCTTTCAAAAGTTCAAATCCCTGCAGGGGTGTCCCAACTTAGCCCATCACAAGCTCTCACGGTCAACGAAGGATATTCCTTCTAGCGGGAAGACCCGATCAGGCTCGGAATCCTGGTTACAAGACATCCTCGACAATGGTAAAACAAGTCCAGCAAGACCACCCGCTGTGCCGACAATCCCGATAGGAGCTGCACATATCTCTTTCTCAGGGCACACCGGATAAGCTAAGCATACGGGAGCCAACGTAACCCAAGTTTCCAAGGGATGGCCCCGCACGGTGCTCTAGGTTGGGCCAACACTTAGACAAGCACTGGCCTGGGGGTTTAAAATAAAGATGACCCTTAGGCTGGCCTAACCCAAGGGAAAAAGAGGCTAGGTGGCGAATGGTAAAACCAATGTTGGGCCTTGCTGGAGGAGTTTTGTTCAAGCCGAACTGTCAACGGGTTCCCATTATAACCCAACCGCGTAAGGAACACAAAATCTGGGAACATAACACCGATATGACGGAAACTAGGGCGGCAAGAGTGGAACAAAACACTAGGCATAAGGCCGAGCCTTCCACCCTTTACCAAGTATATAGATGCATTAATTAAATAAGAGATATTGTGATATCCCAATAAGTAAACATGTTCCAACAAGGAACAACATCTTCATGTTCCAACAAGGAACAAACTTCAATCTTCACCTGCAACTAACAACGCTATAAGAGGGGCTGAACAAAGCGGTAACATAGCCAAACAACGGTTTGCTAGGACAAGGTGGGTTAGAGGCTTGGTTCAACAATATGGGAGGCATGATAAGCAAGTGGTAGGTATCACAGCATAGGCATAGCAAAAGAGAGAGCAACTAAGCAAGCAAAGATAGAAGTGATTTCGAGGGTATGGTCATCTTGCCTGAAATCCCGCAAGGAAGAAGAACGAGCCCATGAAGAAGACAACCGGACGTAGTCGAATGTGTCCTCACAAACGCGATGTTATCAGAACCAACCCGAAGAAGCAACACCGGAAAGAAGCACAAAACATAGTAAACAAACCACACATGAACATGGCATGATATGCGGGTATGTGATGCATATGCATGATTTGGACTTGAATGATTGAACCTGGCCTCAACATGGAAATCCAAGAGTGCCACTGGAAAGGTGAGGTGATTTTGGTTGAAATCGATATAAAGATCACCGGAATCGGATGCACGGTTTGGAAATGGCAAGCAAAACAAATATGGCACCGGTCTGCGATAAACAGCAAGTAGCCATCTAAATGCATCAAGATAAATATGCTACAACACTCAAACATGGCAACAAGATACATGGCAGGGATCCACTCAAGAAGATTAACAAAATATGAACACTGAGCTACGGCTAATTCACTCAATAACAGGTTCAAACAAGTATGGCAAAAGTGCAAACGATAACAGGTTTCAGACTTAGTGAAATTAACACAAGTCTGGAATTTATCTCCAGGAAGCACACTTTAGAGCATGAAAAGTACATGCTACAGGAACTTAACATGGCAAAGCAAGGCATGGCATGAAGCTACTCAAAGCACTTAACAAAAGTCCCTTAGTTACCTTGAGCCAAAAGGGATCAGATAATACAATTGCAAGCATGTGAACATGGCAAAAAACATAAACAGATTCAGACTTAGTGAAAAACTGGAACATGCAAAACAGTTAAAGAGTAGGCATGTTTACGAGCTCGATGCACTCACTACAGAGCATGGCATGACAAACTAAGCATACACCCATCAAGAATACATGGCATAGAAGATAGACATGGCAAGAACAATAACATAGCATGCACGGATCAATAGCAACAACCTCGGCAAAATTGCGAAACAAGTTAACAATCTGCCAGGAACATTTTATAGCAAAAGTAGAGCTCGATTGACTCAAGCTAGGGTGATTCATAATTGCAAACAAAGACATGGATGGATAGAGCACCACAATGTTAACAAAACATCCTTACTGATCATCCTCAAAAGAGGCACGGATCACTAGGAAACAACATGAACATATGGCATAATAACAAAAACAGGACAAGTACTTGGTGAAATTCTAAGTCCCTGAAATCAGCATAACCGAATACACTACTTTGCAAGCTTGTGCTAGTCACCACAAATATCACAAAAATAAATGGTAAGCACCTCTGTAAAGATGGCATGTCATATAACAAAACACATGTAGAGCTCAACATCATAGCATGCACACATTAATCATGGCAAAAATGACAAAATACCATTTGCTGAAACAGATCTGACATATTCCTCACATAACCTTCTTCCAACAGCATTTCAGACATCAAGATGAGTTCAAATGAAAATGATGCAATGCGATGAAATGATGTACTCGTTGAGACGAACATTTTGATATGCTACACGTGCAAAACGGATCTACGGATGCAAAGTTATGACATGATGAACATGGGCATATGAATCTAGAAATTTCGGGGACTTAGTGAAATATCTCACCCCGGGAAAAGTGGATCTCGCGGATCGGGACGGAGTGGTACGATGCGGCCGTTTGGATCGGGGATGGATGGATCTCGTCCATCTTCTCCGGATCCGGCGACTGGGTGGACTCCGGCGAGCGCCGGAAGGCGAGGAGGCCGGTGGGTGGAGGAGCAGGTCCGGCCGGACGGCGGATCCGAGCCAGGGGTCCCGTTCCCAGGGTCGGACGAGGACGGCGAAGGGGCTCGGTGTCGTGGTTCTAAGCCTGACACTAGAGTGGGGGTAGGTATGAAGAGGCAAGGTCCTAGCTATGGAGAGGTTGTAAACACAAGGGATGTACGAGTTCAGGCCCTTCTCGGAAGAAGTAAAAGCCTTACGTCTCGGAGCCCAGAGGCGGTCGAGTGGATTATGTGTATATGAGTTACAAGGAGCCGAACCCTTCTACCTGTGGAGGGGGGTGGCTTATATAGAGTGCGCCAGGACCCCAGCCAACCCACGTAGGAGAGGGTTTAAGGTGAGTTAAGTCCGGGGCGTTAGTGGTAACGCCCCACATAAAGTGTCTTTACTATCATAAAGTCTACTTAATTACAGGCCGTTGCAGTGCAGAGTGCCTCTTGACCTTCTGGTGGTCGAGTGAGTCTTCGTGGTCGAGTCCTTCAAGTCAGTCGAGTGAGTCCCTCGTTGGTCGACTGGAAGGTGACCTCTTCTAAGGGTGTCCTTGGGCAGGGTACTTAGATCAGGTCTGCGACCCTACCCTAGGTACATGACCCCATCATTAGCCCCCGAATGGATTGAGGCTTCGAGTGAAGAAGGAGTTGATGTTGTTTCCGATTAACTTTTGCACACTGGTCGTGCGTTGTTCTGGACCAAAGAATCTCTTCGTTGATAGTGACCAACTTGTCTTCAGTCGACTCGATCCATTCTCTTCTTTCGTCGAGTGATCTTTCGGGCTTTGACGATTTCCGAGCGACGGATCACAAGAAATCCCGCGTCTGACAGACCGATCTGCCGTTCGCGGATTCCGCGGGATGCGAAATTTGGGGAAGCGCGCGAAGCGGAGCGGACCGCGGCGTTCGGATGGGACGGGACATAGACGCCTCGATCCCCGCGCCGCTTTCTTCGCCACGTATCCCGCCTGCATAACTGTTCCTGGATATGATTAGATCGACCGGGCCCACCTGTCATCCACTCGGAAGGGACCTTATAAATGCGCCCGGCGAGGGTTTTTTGTACAGTGCCTCAGCATTCTCTTTCTCTGCTCCCTTCGTCTCCGCCCAACGCGCTCGCTCTCGCCTCCGCCCAACCTCTCCTCGCGCGTCTCACCGGCAACTATGGCCAAGGAGAAGACGGCGGCGCTGGAACGCGCGAAGAAGGCGTCGGCGACGGAGAAGGCGAAGGGGAGATCCACCAGCCGCGGCGGGTCTTCGTCTAGATCCCGCCTGCCGAAGGGCTGGGTCCAAGGAGATTGGATCCAGTCGACCATCACGGAGAAAGATCTCCTCGACATGGCCAATGAGGGCCTGATCCCCCATGGAGCTGCGAGGCTTCCGGGGAAGGAGTGGCAGCCCCAGCCAGAAGAGGGTGAGTGCGTGCTCCTGGCTACCCATGTCGATCGTGGATTTTCTTTGCCGCCAAGCATTTTCTTCCATGGTTTCTTGAACTTCTTTGGAGCGCAGCTCCACCACTTCACCCCAAATTCTATCGCCTATCTTGCCGCGTTCGTGTCCATGTGTGAGGGTTTTCTGGGCTGTCGACCGCACTGGGGCTTGTTCAAGCATATATTCACGTGTCGCTCTCAGACCGTGAAGAAGGCGAGCCCAGGTGACGAAAGAACCCGAGTCGTCCAAATGTGTGGGGGCCTGGGGATCCAGGTGAGGAATAAGAGCACCTTCCCAGCCATGACTTTTCCCGAGTCAGTCAGAGGCTGGCAGTCGACCTGGTTCTACTGCCAGGATCAGTCGACGCCGGGGCAGTCGAGTGGACTCCCTCAGTTTACCATGGACCGAGTGAACAAGCCCTCCTCTCTGAAGTTGATTCCGGAGGAGAAAGCTGACGTGAAGATGTTGATGGAGCGCGTAGTACAGTTGGTTCGGGAGGGAGTGACGGGCATGGATCTCCTGGAGGTTTTCCTTAGGCGTCGTATCCAGCCCCTTCAGTTCCGGAGCCACTGCATGTGGTTGTACTGTGGGACTGAGGACGAGACTCGGGTCCATCCAGAAGCAGTCGACGATGTCACTCTGGAAAGATGGATGGCCGCCGTTACCGGAAACAAGGATAACCCACGCGGAGCCAGAAGGATTCCTCCACTCGACCACCACAGTGATCCAAACAAGGTATGCCTGCTCTGCTCTCCACTGTGTTCTTGTCATATTCATTTCTGTTTATTCTGCCAATTGGTCGATTGATCCTTGTCTTGATGTCTATCAGGCCCTCACCGAGCTGTACTCGATGCCCAATGGAGCACAGGCTCCGACTGAGGAGGGTGAGGCGAGTGGGGGCGAGAGCCAGGAGGAGGAGGAGTGGGACTCGGACGTTGCTGAGGATGATGATGACGATGACGACGATGACGGTGATGAAGATGACGCTGAAGACGAGGAAGAAGAGGAGGAGGAGGTCGTACCACCGCGCTCAGAAAGGCGGTCGAAGCTTGTCCACGACCCTTCGACTGAACGTGGCAAGGGGGTTGCGACCGTTGCACAGTCGACCAAGCGCCCTCGGACCACCTCTCCGGCGCCGACTGAAAAGGCGCCGAAGCAGCCCAGGGCGGCTCCGTCAAAGCCGACCAAGCTCCTGCCGAAGATGAAGGTGTCCATCCCCACCATATCAGGGTAATCATGCTGCTTAAGTCTTCTTATTTTGTGTGAACTTTGTCTCTGGTTGACGCTGAAGTTAGTCGACTGATTCTTTGGAGTTGCAGTGCTGCTACTTCTGAGACCTCAGCCCGGGCTGATGACCATGAGATGGAGGACGCAGCAACCTCAAAACCAGGTACTATATTCTTAACGCCGTTTTTAGTCGACTGACTCATGATCTCTAATCCTGATTCTTCTCTGTAGCTCCACCCAATGTTGTTATCACTCTCCCTGATGATGATGAGGATGAGGAACCGCTGAAGCGCAGAAGGAGTAGGAAAGCGTCCGCCAGCAGGGTGCCCCAGGATGTGACGGCGCCTGAGACTCTGATTGCGGAGGAAGAGAACACCACTCGACACACTGTGTCCTTCGCAGATCCACTGACGAGTGCTCAGCAGCCCTCCCTCTTCACGACGCACCACGTCCCAGAGGACCAAGCTGGCGCCGCGAAGGAGGCGATACGCCAGGCAGGGATCATGATGGAGCAGTTAAGGACCATCCGGGATGCGAGCCAGGCAGCTTATGACGCCAGTTCCGCCCTTCAAAGCAATGTTCAGGTCAGTCGACCACCGCCTGTTCTGTTAAGATATGCTACCAAAAAACTTTTCTTTCTAGAATTTATAGTAGTCACCCAGTGGTGTGTCGATTCAGATTCCGTGTTAGCGGGGGCACGCTGAGTGCACCCGCTGGGTGTAGTCCCCAAGGCTAAGGTCGACTGCTGGCAGTCGGCCTTAGGCTTTATAATTTCAGTCTCTGCGTCATTCGACTATGGCGACTGGATATCGCAAAAACGGGTCGACTGGTCGACTCTGTCTTCAATAGTATTAGTAGGGGCACGCTGAGTGCACCCACTGGGTGTAGTCCCCAAGGCTAAGGTCGACTGCTGGCAGTTGGCCTTAGGCTTTATAATTTCAGGCTTTCCGTCATTCGACTATGTCGAATGGTTTTTGCAAACCGGTGGGGGCACGCTGAGTGCACCCACTGGGTGTAGTCCCCGAGACTGTGGTCGACTGCTTGCAGTCGATTACAGTCTTGAAGAATACATCTCTCTTCTTTTTTTTTCGAGGTCGACTGGTCGACTCTATCTTCAATAGGATTAGTGGGGGCACGCTGAGTGCACCCACTGGGTGTAGTCCCCGAGACTACGGTCAAATGCTTGTATTCGGCTGTAGTCTTAGAAACGTGTGATTTTTCCCTTTTTCACTCGGAAGTGAATTTATATTTGACATCTAGTCGATTGGTTCTTCGTAGAACTCCTGTGATCTTGTGGCTCACTACTCTGAGCTGGAAAACAAGCACACTCAACTCGAGCTGAACTTGAAGCTGGTTCAGGAGAAACTGACGAAGGCAAAGGAGGAGACCGAAGGTATGTTTGGTGAGACCTTGACGACTGCTTTTCCCTTCGTTTGTTTCAAAATCTGATCTTGCTGTAACTTGCAGGTAAGGTAAGGGAGGCCCAACAGAAGAAAGACCTTGAACTAGCTGAGAAGATCAAGCTTGCTGACGAGAAGTTAGCTTCAGTCACCAAGCTTGAACAAGACAATACCAATCTGAAAGCTGCTCTTGGGATCGCCAACAAGGAGGTCAGTCGACTGAAAACTGATAAAGCTGCCCTGACCGACCAAGTCAGTAAGTTGACTGGGAAGAAAAATGATCTGGAGGCCTTCCTGAGTGGTCTTGCAAAGAAGCTGTTTCTTATGCTTGAAGGTAAACCTCTATGCTCGGTAATCATTTCCAATCGTGGTTTTTCCATTCGACCATCACCTTGACTCAGTGATCGTCCTTGCAGAATTTTGTCAAAACTTTGAAGAAGAAACTAGCCGGCTGGAACCAAACCTCGACCCCGTTAATTCTCCGGTGAACGACGAAGTTGCCATGAATGTTTTCCGACTGGAGTCCCGTGTTGCAGCTGCCGTGGACTATCTCGCAAGGCTGAAGGTCGCCACATCTCGCATCGACTCGACGCTCTGGCCCGGGGAGACACTTCAGAATGACCTTGAGTCGCTGATGGCTCGCTTGAACACGATCCCTGGTCGAGTGCAGGAGTGGAAGAAGTCCTCGGCTCGGTGCGGTGCAGATGTTGCTCTGTGTCTGGCCCGAGTCCACTGCAAAGATGCACGAGAAGAGAAGCTGGCGGCCCTCCGGGTGGCCAACACCAAGAAACACGACTTCAGGTCCTTTATGGAAACTTTCCTTGCGGCTTCCACTCGGATCGCAGATGGAATTGATCTTGATGAGTTTGTTGCACCTTCCAGCCCTCCACAGGAGGGGTAAAAAACCTCTTCTAAGCTCGACGCTTTAAATTTGCCTCGGTATGCCGAGTGGAGTTGTAACCGATAAACCTTAACGGGTTAGCGCCCGAGCACTTTCGGTTCCTTTAGGTATCTATCCGAACTTGAATTTGTCGTTTGAATGTGATTGCTTTTGGCTCGAAATGTCTTTTGCAGGTTCAAAGCAGGGCACTTACTGCAATCGACTTATTCCTTAGTCCACTTAGGTGAGCGCTGGGCTGCAGCTCAGCCTCCCGAGTGAGAGGTTTGTTCTTCACTTGGTAGGACTTCTATATCTTAGGCGAGCACTGGGCTACAGCTAAGCCCCCGAGTGAGAGGTTTGCTCTTCACTCGGTAGGGTTTTTGATAACTTAGGCGAGCACTAGGATGCAGCTAAGCCTCCGAGTGAGAGGTTTGCTCTTCACTCGGTAGGGTTTTCGATAACTTAGGCGAGCACTGGGCTGCAGCTAAGCCTCCGAGTGAGAGGTTTGCTCTTCACTCGGTAGGGTTTTTATATCTTAGGCGAGCACTGGGCTGCAGCTAAGCCCTCGAGTGAGAGGTTTGCTCTTCACTCGGTAGGATTTTTGATAACTTAGGCGAGTACTTGGACTGCAGCTAAGCCTCCGAGTGGAAGTCTGGCTTACCACTCGGTAGGATTTCGATAACTTAGGCGAGTACTTGGACTGCAGCTAAGCCTCCGAGTGGAAGTCTGGCTTACCACTCGGTAGGATTTCGATAACTTAGGCGAGCACAGGGCTGCAGCTAAGCCCCCGAGTGAGAGGTTTGCTCTTCACTCGGTAGGATTTTAGATAACTTAGGCGAGTACTTGGACTGCAGCTAAGCCTCCGAGTGGAAGTCTGGCTTACCACTCGGTAGGATTTCGATAACTTAGGCGAGCACAGGGCTGCAGCTAAGCCCCTGAGTGAGAGGTTTGCTCTTCACTCGGTAGGATTTTAGATAACTTAGGCGAAACGGATTCGCAGCTAAGCCCCCGAGTGAGAGGTTTGCTCTTCACTCGGTAGGATTTTTGATAACTTAGGCGAGTACTTGGACTGCAGCTAAGCCTCCGAGTGGAAGTCTGGCTTACCACTCGGTAGGATTTCGATAACTTAGGCGAGTACTTGGACTGCAGCTAAGCCTCCGAGTGGAAGTCTGGCTTACCACTCGGTAGGATTTCGATAACTTAGGCGAGCACAGGGCTGCAGCTAAGCCCCCGAGTGAGAGGTTTGCTCTTCACTCGGTAGGATTTTAGATAACTTAGGCGAGTACTTGGACTGCAGCTAAGCCTCCGAGTGGAAGTCTGGCTTACCACTCGGTAGGATTTCGATAACTTAGGCGAGCACAGGGCTGCAGCTAAGCCCCCGAGTGAGAGGTTTGCTCTTCACTCGGTAGGATTTTAGATAACTTAGGCGAAACGGATTCGCGGCTAAGCCTCCGAGTGGGAGTCTGGCTCACCACTCGGTAGGATTTTTTACAAACTTAGGCGGAGCGGATTCGCGGCTAAGTCACCCACTGAGGGGGAATTTTATTGGACAAAAATAAAAAGTGACAAAAATTATGGAGGAACTATGACACTATTATTTTGAGGTCCATGAACTACAGAAGTACTTTATTGCAACTCATCCGAGTGATAAACCTTAAGTGTAAAATGGGCGGAGTAGTTCCGCGTTCCAAGCTCGGGGCTCGTCGATATTATGCTCGACGTTGTAAAGACGGTACGCCCCGTTGTGGAGAACCTTGGTGACAATGAAGGGACCTTCCCAAGAAGGAGCAAGCTTGTGTGGTTTGTGCTGATCCACTCGAAGAACCAAATCTCCTTCCTGGAAGGCTCGACCTCTCACATTTCTGGCGTGGAAACGACGCAAATCTTGTTGGTAGATGGTCGACCGGATCAGAGCCATCTCCCTTTCTTCCTCTAAAAGGTCGACTGCGTCCTGCCGCGCTTGTTCAGCTTCTGCTTCGTTGTAGATTTCAACTCGAGGAGCATTGTGGAGAAGATCACTCAGCAAGACTGCTTCAGCTCCGTAGACCAAGAAGAATGGAGTTCTTCCGGTCGACCGATTAGGTGTGGTCCGCAGTCCCCAAAGCACTGAGGGAAGTTCGTCGACCCAAGCTCCAGCTGCATGCTTGAGATCACGCATCAGTCGGGGTTTCAATCCCTTGAGAATCAGGCCATTGGCTCGCTCCGCTTGTCCATTCGACTGCGGATGGGCGACTGAAGCGTAGTCGACCCGTGTGCCTTGAGAGTTACAGAAATCTCTGAATTCCTCCGAGTCAAAGTTCGACCCATTATCCGTAATGATGCTGTGCGGGACTCCATATCTGAATATTAGTTCCCTGATGAAGCTAACAGCAGTACCGGCGTCAAGGTTCTTGATTGGTTTAGCCTCAATCCACTTGGTGAACTTGTCGACTGCCACCAGTACATGCGTGAAGCCACTTCGCCCTGTTCTCAAAGGACCGACCATGTCCAACCCCCATACGGCGAAAGGCCAGACGAGTGGAATGGTCTTCAGGGCTGATGCAGGCTTGTGCGACATATTCGAGTAAAACTGACATCCCTCGCACTTATCCACTATCTCCTTTGCCATCTCATTCGCCTTTGGCCAGTAAAATCCGGCTCGGTATGCTTTGGCCACGGTAGTCCGAGAGGACGCATGATGACCGCAGGTCCCCGAGTGAATATCATTAAGGATGATTCGACCTTCTTCCGGCGTTATGCACTTCTGACCAACTCCAGTCGCGCTTTCTCTGTATAACTGTCCTTTGATTACGGTAAAGGCCTTAGATCGACGGACGATCTGTCGAGCCTCTTCCTCATCCTCCGGGAGCTCTTTTCTCAGGATATACGCGATATATGGAACTGTCCAATCGGGAATGACCACCAAGATCTCCATGACCAAGTCGACCACTGCTGGGACTTCAACCTCAGTCGGATCCGTGGCACTCTTGGGCTGTGGAGCTTCTTCGGTGAAAGGATCTTCTTTGACTGACGGAGTGTGTATATGCTCCAAGAACACACCACTCGGAATGGCTTCTCTCTTGGAACCTATCTTTGCTAGATCATCAGCTGCTTGATTTTTCAGTCGGGGTATATGATGGAGCTCCAACCCCTCGAACTTCTTTTCCAGCTTCCTCACTGCACTGCAGTATCCAGTCATGGCTGGGCTTCTCACGTCCCACTCCTTCATCACTTGGTTGACCACTAAATCCGAGTCGCCATAGACCATCAGGCGACGGACGCCGAGTGAAATGGCCATGCGCAACCCATATAAGAGGGCCTCATATTCTGCCTCATTGTTGGAGGAATCAAAGTGAATCTGGAGCACATATCTGAGCTTATCTCCTCTGGGGGAAACCAGGACAACCCCAGCACCGGAACCATTCAACATCTTAGAGCCATCAAAGAACATGGTCCAATGCTCCGAGTGAACTTCAGTCGGCTGCTGCTGTTCAATCCACTCGGCGAGGAAATCTGCTATTGCCTGGGACTTAATGGCTTTCTTTGCCTCAAACTTGATATCAAGGGGAAGAAGTTCAATCGCCCATTTGGCCACTCGACCAGTTGCATCTCTGTTGTGCAAAATCTCTGATAGTGGAGCGTCGCTGACGACTGTGATGGAATGATCAGAGAAATAATGAGCAACCTTCTTTGTGGTCATGTATATTCCATACACAAGCTTCTGATAATGAGGATATCTCTGCTTGGATGGAGTCAAGACTTCAGACAAATAATACACTGGGCGCTGAACTTTGAGAGCTTTTCCTTCTTCTTCCCGCTCGACCGTAAGCACAGTACTGACGACTTGTCCTGTGGCTGCGATATAGAGCAACAGAGGCTCTTTGCTGATTGGAGCAGCAAGCACCGGCTGGGTGGAGAGCAGAGCTTTTAGCTCGGCAAACGCTGCATCAGCTTCTGGAGTCCACTCGAACTTGTCTGCCTTCTTCATCAGTCGGTAAAGAGGCAATGCCTTTTCACCGAGTCGTGAGATGAATCGACTTAATGCGGCCAAGCATCCAGTAAGCTTCTGGACATCGTGCACTCGCACAGGGCGTTTCATTCAGAGAATAGTGCCAATCTTCTCTGGATTAGCGTCGATTCCTCGTTCGGAAACAAGAAAACCGAGTAACTTGCCACCAGGAAATCCAAATGTGCAGTTTGATGGATTGAGCTTGATATCATACCTTCTGAGGTTGGCAAATGTTTCGGCGAGGTCAGCGAGCAGGTCGGAACCTTTTCGTGACTTGACGACGATATCATCCATATACGCTTCCACATTCCGACTGATTTGAGTGAGTAGACACTTCTGAATCATTCGCATAAATGTGGCTCCGGCATTCTTGAGGCCGAATGGCATGGTGATATAGCAGAAGCACCCGAATGGAGTGATGAAAGCTGTTTTTACCTCGTCGGGTCCGTACAGACGGATCTGGTGGTACCCGGAGTAGGCGTCTAGAAAAGACAGTCTCTCGCATCCCGCGGTCGAGTCAACAATTTGATCTATGCGAGGGAGAGGAAAATGATCTTTCGGGCAGGCCCGGTTGATGTGCTTGAAATCAATGCACATTCGGAGTGATTTGTCCTTCTTAGGAACCATGACGACATTAGCGAGCCACTCGGAGTGGTATATCTCTCGGATAAATCCTGCCGCCAACAGTCGAGCCACTTCCTCACCAATGGCTTTTCTCTTCTGGACGGCGGACCGCCGAAGATGCTCTTTGACTGGTTTTGCAGATGAGTCGACTCTTAGGCGATGCTCAGCCAGTCCCCTG
Source organism: Triticum aestivum (assembly GCF_018294505.1). Lineage (NCBI taxonomy): Eukaryota > Viridiplantae > Streptophyta > Magnoliopsida > Poales > Poaceae > Triticum > Triticum aestivum. The sequence goes on from NC_057809.1 coordinate 92,905,535, forward strand.
GGAACACCTGGCATGTCAGCGGGCTTCCATGCAAAAATGTCCCAGTTCTCACGGAGGAACTGGATGAGCGCTTCTTCCTATTTCGGGTCGAGTGTTGTGGAGATGTGGGTCGGAGCTGCATCGGGGTCGGTCGGGTGAATGTGAACAGGCTTCGTCTCACCGGACGACTGAAATGCAGACTCTGTGGCGGGTTTCTTGGATCGCAGCAAGTCACTCGGATCTGCGTTTTGCTTGTATTCTTCGAACTCGACCGCTGTCACCTGGGAATCAGCAATCTTTGAGCCTTTTGGAAGCACTCTTCTGCCTTTTTCCGATCACCGGTGACAGTGATCACTCCTTTGGGGCCGGGCATCTTCAATTTGAGGTACACGTAACATGGTCGAGCCATGAATCGTGCATAAGCTGGTCTCCCCAAAATGGCATGATATGCACTCTGAAAATCCACGACCTCGAACGTCAACTTCTCTTTGCGAAAATGTTTCGAATCGCCAAACACCACGTCCAGAGCTATTTGGCCGAGTGACTCGGCTTTCTTTCCTGGTATAACTCCATGAAAGCTCATGTTACTGGTGCTCAGTCGGGACATCGGAATGCCCATTCCTTTCAGTGTGTCTGCATACAGCAAATTCAACCCACTACCACCGTCCATAAGCACTTTTGTCAGTCGAGTGCCTTCAACAACTGGATCGACCACCAAAGCTTGCCTCCCAGGGGTGGCAATATGAGTCGGGTGATCAGATTGGTCGAAGGTGATGGGTGTTTGGGACCATTTCAGATAATTTGCTTTTGCTGGGGCAACCATGTTCACCTCACGGTTAATTACTTTCAATCGACTCTTGCTCTCCACATCTGCAAAGATCATTAGAGTAGAGTTGATATGCGGATATCCTTCCTCACTGTCCTCCTTGTCTTCGGCCTTGTCCGACTCCTTCTCCTTGTTATTAGACTGTTTTCCCTGAAACTGCTGGATCAGGAGTCGACATTGGCGAGTGGTGTGCTTCGGGTAGATGATATTCCCCTCTTCGTCTTTCTTCGTGTGGATGTGACATGGCATATCCATTACGTCGTTCCCTTCTTTATCCTTTACCTTCTTAGGGTTCCAGGATCCTTTTGGTTTCCCTTTAAACTTTCCCTGAGTCATGGCCAGAGCCTCTCCAGGAGCTGCCGGTTCAGCCTTCCGCTTCTGTTTCCGACTGGTGTTTCCTTTTTCCGACTGACTCGGCTTGTGCTTGCCGCTTCGGAGTCGGTCTTCTTCTTCGCCGTTGGCGTACTTGGTAGCAATCTCCATCATCCGACTCAAGGTCATGTCACCGGTTCGACCAAACTTCAAACTCAATTCTCTGTTCTTGACGCCATCTTTAAAGGCGCAGACTGCCTGATGATCAGACACATTCTCCACAGTATGGTGCAAAGTGATCCATCTCTGAATATACTCTCTGAGAGTCTCATTGGTCTTCTGCACGCAGACTTGCAACTCTGTCAGTCCAGCTGGTCGCTTGCAAGTTCCTTCAAACGTTCTGATGAACACTCGGGACAGATCTTCCCAAGTGTAAATGCTGCTAGGAGGTAATTGAGTCAACCATGCCCTGGCAGAGCCTTCCAGCATGAGGGGCAAATGCTTCATGGCCACCTCGTCGTTCCCACCACCAATCTGAACCGCCACTCGGTAGTCCTCAAGCCAAGTTTCAGGCTTAGACTCACCAGTGAACTTGCTGACTCCTGTTGCCAACCTGAAATTGGGAGGGATAACTGCGGCTCTGATAGCTCTGCTGAAACATTCAGGACCAGAAACATGCACTCGACTGCTTGTGGGCGCATCTCTGTCGAGTCCACCTCGATGGGCTCTGTTTCGGTCGACCAAACCTTGCACGATAATGGACCGCGCGTCGAAGCCTGGTTCTCTGGGGTCGACTGGAACTCTTCGCCCCGCACTGAGCTGACGTCTGTCATCTTGCTGCCGAGGAGCGTAAGACCCACCCCTCGGAGGGGAATTGGGCACTCGACGCCTATCATCTCGGTCGAGTCGGTCACCATATTGGTCTCGCCGATTCTCGCGCCCTTCACGCCGCGGAGGCGATCTGGGGCTGTGAGCCGACTGAACCGTATTCGCAGCGACGGATCGACTGTGAATTCTGTTGCGCGACTGCGACACGGCCGAATTCTGATCTCCTGCTGCCCGGAGCAGATCCCTGATCTGCATCAAGCCTCTGCCAGCTTCCGACTGAGAGGGCTGGATGGACTCTGCTATACGGGTCGCAGCTGCTAAATTCTGGATTGGGGTTCGATATACCTGAGTCGGCGGGAAGAGTTGACGTCGACTGGTGTCGGGAACTCGTTGCCGCGCACGCTCGTCGAGTGCTCGCTGAAGATTCTCCAGTCGAGTGCGTTCGGCCAAATTGGCCAAACGTGCCTCCTCCAAGGCGCGAGCCTCGGGGGTTTCTCCTGCGATGGGAGTACGCAGGACATCCACGTTCCTGCGGCGAAGTTCTTCTCTTTGCAGAGAGTCGAGTGGCTCGGGCTGGTACTCTTCGTGGTCTCGTGCGGGGTCGCCTCCGTCGCCTGCTCCACCATCACGGGCGAAGCCAGGGGGACTGCGGGGCCCGTCGACCATCAGGATTTCCGCCGCTGGATCACTGCTATCGCACTCGGATGCGGTCTCTACAGAGCCAGTCGACAGATCGAACAGGCCGTAGAGAGATTCGTCGGGCTCGATTGCTGCAACTTGGGTGGTGGCCGTCTGGCGAGCCACCGCGTGCCTCACCCACCGCTGAATCCTCGACCGGCCCGAGCGCTTGCGCTGGCGGGAGACCGGGAGGGTGGTCGATGGGGATGTCGACCGATACGGGGTCGACGGTTGCCGCAGCAGAACGCCGCGGACACATGCGCGAAAATGTGTCGCACCGTGGACGGGGAGCGCATCAACGTCGAGTGGAGCCTCCTGGAGCCAGGCGGAGTCGTCGGCGATGAAGGTGAGAGCGCCGAGATGGATCTCTCGACTCTCGACCAAAACTCCAGCAGCCACCATGATGAAAGTACTCGGAAGAATCGCAACTTCTCCACAAAATTGCTAAAACACCTGCCCCACGGTGGGCGCCAACTGTCGTGGTTCTAAGCCTGACAGTAGAGTGGGGGGTAGGTATGAAGAGGCAAGGTCCTAGCTATGGAGAGGTTGTAAACACAAGGGATGTACGAGTTCAGGCCCTTCTCGGAAGAAGTAAAAGCCTTACGTCTCGGAGCCCAGAGGCGGTCGAGTGGATTATGTGTATATGAGTTACAAGGAGCCGAACCCTTCTACCTGTGGAGGGGGGTGGCTTATATAGAGTGCGCCAGGACCCCAGCCAGCCCACGTAGGAGAGGGTTTAAGGTGAGTTAAGTCCGGGGCGTTACTGGTAACGCCCCACATAAAGTGTCTTTACTATCATAAAGTCTACTTAATTACAGGCCGTTGCAGTGCAGAGTGCCTCTTGACCTTCTGGTGGTCGAGTGAGTCTTCGTGGTCGAGTCCTTCAAGTCAGTCGAGTGAGTCCCTCGTTGGTCGACTGGAAGGTGACCTCTTCTAAGGGTGTCCTTGGGCAGGGTACTTAGATCAGGTCTACGACCCTACCCTAGGTACATGACCCCATCACTCGGCGTCCACGCGTTGCAGTTGCGGGCATGGCGCCGGCGAGGTGCACGCGGGGAAAACGACGTCGGGCGGCGCGTCAACGGAGTTGCATGGCGGCGGGATCATCGCGGAGGTGCGGGGCTCCAGCACGGGAGGTCAACACTCCGGTGGCCAGCGTGAGGTTGCCGCGGCGAGGCGGCGAACGCCGGTGAGGAGCCGTGGCGAGCGAGACGGTTGGCGGCGGCGCACAGATCTGGGCCCGGTCGGGCCGGCCATGGGCTCGCGGGCCCGCGCGGTTGCGGTGGCAGGGGGAAAGGGCGGCAGGACAGGTGGCGCGATGTGAGTGGGCGAGGGCGGCGGCGGCGATGACGTGGCGGCTTGTGATTGGTTGGAACGATATGGCGGCGGGAGTGGACGTGTCCGGCGACTGGATGGACATGTCCGGCGATTTTTCGGAGGGAGCCACCTATTTATAGGTAGAGGGAGCTAGGAGAGTCCAAATGAGGTGCGGTTTTCGGCCACGCGATCATGATCGAACGACCGAGATGATGGAGGGGGTTTTGGTGGGTTGTGGGCCACTTTGAGGAGGTGTTGGGCTGCAACACACACGAGGCCTTTTCGGTCCCTCGGTTAATCGTTGGAGTATCAAACGAAGTCTAAATGGCACGAAACTTGACAGGCGGTCTACCGGTAGTAAACCAAGGCCGCATGACAAGTCTTGGTCCAATCCGGAAATGTTTAACACCCGCACACGAAAAGAGGTAGAAAGGGACACTGGAGAACATAGGAGCGCCGGATTGCAAAACGGACAACGGGGAAAATGCTCGGATGCATGAGACGAACATGTATGCAAATTAAATGCACATGATGACATGATATGCAATGCATGACACCCAAGCAATGACAAGGCAACAACAGCGAATAACTGGAAGACACCTGGCACATCGGCCTCGGGGCGTTACAGCTGATTTCTCAATATCTTTACACTCGTCCAATACTGGTACTGGAACTATCTGTGACTTTGTGCAATCGTCATGCGCCTCGTTCTCACAGAGACGAACTATGTAGTTCTCATAGTGCACAATCATATCAACAATAGTCATACCGGAGTCTAGATGCAAGTGAAGGCATGAATTCAGACTCTCACTTCGCTGGTTACTTCGCATACCTAAGAAAAACCCACCTGACAGATATGATGCAGCCCAAAGCCTTTTCTTCTTGTACATCCTACATAACCATGTCTTTGTTTTCTCCGGTTGCCATTTGGCGGTAAACGCTGCCCATCTCTCCTCAAATACCTTTTTTGAAGTGGCATAATAAACTAGAGACCTGAACTCCTTTAGAGACTTATGATGAAGGTGTTTCTGCATGTTCTTCTCAATATGCCACGAGCAAAGACAATGCCAAACCTCTGAAAGTACCTTTCTTATGGCCTTAATCATAGCTGCATCTCCATCAGTAATTACTGACCTGTGCCTCTTCTGACAGTGAGCCCTCAAAAACGTCTGAAGCAGCCAAACATATGTATCTTCCGTCTTGTCAGACACAAGAGCACAACTGAATACCGTGGTGCAACGGTGGTTGTTCAGACCGACAAAAGGTATAAATGGCATGCCATACCTATTCATCATGTATGTGTTGTCGAATACTGTCACATCACCGTAGTCAACATAGTCTCGACATGATTGAGAATCACACCAGAATATGTTTTTCAGCCTTCCTTCATCATCGACGGTGTGCTCAAAGAAGAAATCTGGATCTCTCTCTTTTCTGGTCATCATGATCCCAATGGCAGTGTCTGCATCACCTTGTGCAGGCAACTTCATTTTTTCTCTATAACACATGTTATAAAGCTTCTTCCTCCCAAAACCAGCCTTTGCATATGACCCGTACCTACTGACGAGTTTATCATAAATCATATGTTTCCTGATTCCATCACCTACCATGGTTAAGATCTCAGCTTTCTGATATTCTTTTATCTGATTATGAGACCGAAGAAACGTGACTTCATCCGGTCTAGCTAGAACGTGACTGTGATCATCATTGAAACTGCTGACATATCAAACGTCACGCTCTTTATCAAGTTTCAAAGTTATATGCGCATCGCAGAAGCAACGAGTCTTCCCTCTCAGCCTGCGGGTCCTGCCTTCCATTGTACAAAGTTTTGCCTGTCGTTTCCCAGCTCTCGCACACAGATACTTCCTCAAGCGCTTAGTTCCCTCAGGACCTTTTGAATATTTCAGTGAGTCCTTTCTTACGCTGAAACCACGCTCGTAAGCATACTGGTTATAGAAAATGTAAGCCTCTCTTAGTGACTTGAATGTCTTCCTCATGACCTTCCAATGCATGTCCAATGATTCTTGCTGATATTCATCAAATCTGATTTTAATATGTAATGTAGTCATGTAAGTTTCAAAACTTACTTTGCTGGAGCTGTCATCATCAGATGCATCAATGTTTGATTTGTCACTTTCATCGTCCACAATATTCCTCACAAAGTTCCCGTCCTCGTCCATCTGCGCGCATTGCAAAAAAAACATGTAAGCGCTCATATGGTTATTATGTCATTTCTTTTCTGATTTTATAATAACATACCCGGAGTGCACTTTCAGCAAATGAATCATCTATATCCATATCATCATCATCATCATCGCCATGTCGCTGCATGATGCAAAAAAATATGAAATTGTCCGTGCGATCTATCATATTTATTGTTTTTATCAACATTGATCACACTTACATTGCCACTATAAGATTCATCCAAACTCATGTAGTTCTCCTCTCCAGGTTCATCCATATTCAGTGACGAGGTTTCGTTGTCCTCGCCGTAATCATCGCCATCATAATCGCCCTCCTCCTCTAACTATAGATAGTTAAAAAAATTGTACGATCAATCAAACGCCGTGTAACATCATCCCTAAAACAATTATCTCATCAAGCACAACGATGTCTCAAACCAACCTCTTGCACGGCGGCGAGGATTTCAGCCGGATCCATTTCCTTCGATGATGAACGTGATGACGGCGTGACGTTGCTGGCCGGCGGAGGCGGGTGTCGACGGCATGAGGACGATGGCTGGTCGTAGCACGCGTAGTGCGCGGAGGGAGGCAACGACGTAGATCGCGGGTGGGCGGCCATCTGGGACGCGCGGCAGCGCCAACAGCGCCGAGGCATGCGCGGCGGCAGCGGTAACGGCGCCGGGGCACGCGCGGCGGCCTGCTTGGGCGGCGACACGGGCGACGGCGACTTCGTGCAAACGGGGGCCGACGTGGAGACGGCATGGATGCGTTAGGGTTCAGGGTTTCGACGGCGTGCGTCGGCGGCTACCGTGTCATTTTTTTCCTTCAACAACTGTCGACGCCAACGTGGAGACGTGCGGGCGTACGACGGCGACGTACAGCGACGGGTGCAGGTACGCGGGCGGGCGTACGTACAACGACGGATGCGGCATACGCGGGCGGGCTTATGACGTCACACGCGGACGTACAACATCGGGTGGGTATTCCTATACCTAATGTGAAATTATCATACTATCCATTATACGTTTTAGGGGTTGTACCGAAGCACTCCCCATATAAAGAAGAAAAAGGATGTCACCGTGTACTCAATCATTTTCTTCCTCTTTCCGCCGTAACAGCTGTTCTTTGAATTGGTTGTGTTCTAGGCAGGACTCCACGTTTTTTTGGATCGTAAACTGGACCCTACGCTTTTAGCACGGCACTAGTAAACCGCATTTTCAGTAGGATATTGGTAATCTTTCTCAGCCGCTCCTGTGCCACTACCGCATTGTTGGCTATCATGATTTGAGTCTAGTCTAGAATCCAATAAATACATACCAAACGAATTATTTGCCTTTATCGTGAAGTTTCTCTATTAACTTTTGATTTTCACAATGAATGTGATACAATGACAATTTTGATGCCAAACTTTTACTTACTCCATCCATTCCATAATATAGTGCATGTACATTTTTTTAAGTCAAACTTAGCAAACTTTGACCGAGTTTATGAAGAAAACTATCTATATCTACAATACCAAACATATACAATATGAAAGTATAACTCACGGTGTATCCAGTGATATGCGTTTGGTATTTTAAATGTAAATATTTTTCTCTCTAAATGTGGTCAAAGTTTGCAAAGTTCGACGTGCGAAAAAAATCTATACGCACTACATTATGAAATGGAAGGAGTACAAGTTTTCGGTTGCTCTCTACGTGTGGACAATGTCCATCATTTTCTAGTTGATTTTGAGCTAATGTATTGTTTACTCTTCTTTTTGCGGGGAAGCAACTATGCCTCATTGATGTTAGTACTAGGCAGTGGCGGAGCGAGAAAACCTGAATGGATAGGGCCAAGAGCTGCTAAACTAGCTTGGGGAGGGCCAGACCAACGGAATACAAAGCTAATACACTGTTCTAGCTGAAATACTCAGTGTCCTAGTGGAAAAATTTGCATGTTGGCCTGGCTCTAGGCCCTGGCTAACACCCCTGTCTCCGCACTGTTACTAGGTGCATAGAAAACATGAAATTTACAAGAAGTAAATAACTTCCTTTGCCATCTTATGACCAACATAAATAAATATTGAAATGAAACAATCTTTCAGAAACACATTTTGAATACTATTAGGATAAAGGTAGTGATAAAACTGAACAAACTCATTTTTTTGAGAGTAGACAAGGTGTGCGAGTATTCACTGTGTAATTGTAATATTGACATATCCGAACACATGCCACCTTTTTTTATGATAATACGAGTCACATTCATATAATAAAAATAAAGTACAAACCACGTAGACGCCGACTTGATAAAACAAAAAAGACAACAAAATCCAAGCTTCAACCCAAACGACCTCATCAAAGAAAGGCTATTACAATTAAGACTGAATAATCTCCTGAGCTTGATGCCAACTTCCATCATGCGTCTCTGACACCACCATAACGAACATAGAAGGAAAAAGGGACATACCACCTCTTTACCGAGCTCGACGCGACTCCATCGCTATTTTACAGCTTTTCAGACCTCAAAAGTAGCTTGTCAAAGGCAAAGCCATTGCCATTGAAAGAATCTGGCCAGGGCAGCATTGCATACACGCCACCGAACTTCGAATCTGGCAACTCCTCACAACAATGTCGAAGGAGAAAACCTGACCCACTAACCACCAACGACGAATCCATCGTCTTCCAGCTGTCACCGATTGAGAAAACCACCGACACCCAATCTTGAACAAACCTTTCGTGCTCCGCATCGACGTTAGAGCATGTGCGATCGCGGTGACGGAGCCTAAGGACACAAGTCCACCATAGGAATGCTGCCAACGCCAGAGCGAACGCCATCGGAATGACGGAGCCCATGGACACAAATCCAGCATAGGGTATGTCGCTGTCGCTGTCGCCACACCATCCATGCTTGAAACATGCTGGCATCCATTAACCGCCCATCAAAAGCAAAACGCCGTGTCGACAAAAGAAGCTAAAGCTTTATGATATGGCTTCGTCGTCACCCTTGCTAGATCTAAGATGTCAAGCAGTTAAAACCTAAACTAGTAGGGACCTAAAACCTAATAAAACAACACGATCTGCGCGCTCAAAAATCCGACGTCGCCCTCATCAGGTTATTGGTGAAGGTGGGCTGCTGAAGGACGACGGTGAAAGACTAGTCTTTCTCGGCAAAGGAGATCGCCTTCTTTCTTTCTCGGCAAGAAAGAAAATGCACGTAATCCGCATACATGGCACCTGCTTCCCATCGGTTGTGTGCTGGAGATTTTTCGTCAAAACAACGCGTGGACTAGATTTTTTTGTTTTTGCTTGCGAATACAAGAATTTCGAACCTCTTGTTCCGTGCTGAGCTCTCCTCCGTTTATATCTTTTTTTCGGCGTACGCGGAAAGCCGTTGAGGTAGCACCGGACGAAAAGGCAGATCATGACACGATGAAGATAATAAAAATAAAAAAAAATTGAGAAAGGGAGGCGGTAGGAGAAGGCGAGCCGGGGGACGGCAGCCCTAGCGGGAGCCTCCTTTACTTCTTCCTCCCCGCCTATAAAAACCGCCCGCCTCTCCTCCCCCTCCCAACCACTCCATCGCCTCGCCGCCACCGCCCGCCCGCCCGCAGCCTCCGATCGACTTCGGTTTCGCCCCCCGCCCGCCGACGAGGTGAGAACGCTCGCCGTCCCCTCCCGTCCCGCTCTTCGTCTCTCGTGTGCTCCCGTGCCTAGTATCGGCTAGATTTGCGGTGTATTTGGGGGTTGTTTGGTCTGGGTAGGAGGATCGGATCTGGATGTGTGTTGCGATTGGTAGGCATCGGGGTTTGGTGATCTGCTGTCGCCGGCCGTTGTGGGCTCGGCGTCGGCTAGGGTTTGCTTGGACGATTCCTTGGCCCGTGGCGGCTACTCGACGTTAGGGTTTGCATCTCGATTGTGAACCGGTAGTGATGTAATTTTTGCTCAAACAAACGTTGCAATACTGTGCAGTTGAATTAGACCTCCTTGTTTTAGTCATGTGGTGTTCCCTGGTTTGATCTCGTTTAGTGCTGTCCGTTTCTAGTATTGGATTGAGGCCAGTTTTGATGGAATATCCTGTCCTTGTGTCATTATTGTAGTACATGGCTTGTCGCTACACATGGATTGCTGTTATCAGTGTTACGTATTTTGTTGGTGAGCTTACATGTCAGGTTAATATCGTAGCTAGAGACTGTTATCTTTTTCTTGTCTGTTATATGGTCTAGATATCCTGTCCTTTGTATTTGTTTCCATTATAGTTGAATGGATTGAGTTAGTTGTTTTTGTTGGGTTCTACAAATTCACTTTTATCTTCGTACATGGAGGCATGCGCATTGTTGTTTGAAACTATGCATACTTTGTAATTATATGTGCATGCCTGGAGATTGTTTGTACTAAATTTAGCAGTTATTCTGCTGTAACTTTCTATTTTATCTTATGTCCTGATTCAGAATTTGCACGTATGGTTACATCATCTTTGCATCTTGCAAGTAAAATGTCTCTCGTGGAGAGAGATACTTTTGATACCCTTGTATGATATTGGGAGTAGTTGTAATTAATTTGGGAAGTTTAGTCCTATTGTCTTAAAGTTTGTCATACATGTGCTGTCTATAAATCTTGCTAGTAAAATTTGTTGCTGTGGACAGATATACTTCTGATACATGCCCCATGTATGATATTGGGATTTGTTGTAATTAATTTGGAAAGTTTAGTCCTATTGTCTTGAAGTTTGTCATACACGTGCTGTCTGTAAATGTTCATTTTGCTGCTGATTTGGTTGTGTAAGATGTGTAGCCTCCTTTCTGCAGTGATGCCTAATTCACTTGCAATGTCTATTTACCTGCTTATTTGGTTGTGTATTTTACTAGCTTCCTTTCTTCAATGATGCTTAGCTCAGCCAGCAACCTGTGTCATGAATTAATAATGTAGTCCTTTCTCTTTAATGATATTATACCTTTGTTTCAGTTGGTTTCTTGTAATCTCACATTACATGAATAATCACTAATGTTTCATCTTTCACTTGTTTTAAACCAGGTAGCAGCATCTGTTTTGCTGCAATCTGACAAAGTGGAGGGCTACGCTGAACCTTCTTTTATGTCTGAACAAGCATCGGTCTATTTGGGATCAGTTGGATTGCTGGGAGAGTACTCTCGTGCAACGAGAAAAAGGCACAAGTTTGTGCTCCCCTGCATGCATCAAGAGCCCATTAGGTTCTCTGGTTCTGAGAGTTCACTTGTCACTGCCGGTGCTCAAAGTCATCTCCCTGCAGCTACTATTTCTTCTGAATTTTGCCACATCTGATAGCATCTGCTGCAGAAAGGTTATCTCAAGATGGCGCTGCAAAACATTGGTGCTTCAAACAAGGATGATGCCTTCTACAGGTACAAGATGCCCAGAATGCTGACCAAAATTGAAGGCCGTGGTAATGGCATCAAGACCAATATTGTGAACATGGTTGATATAGCAAAAGCACTTGCAAGGCCTGCTTCCTACACAACCAAGTACTTTGGTTGTGAGCTTGGGGCACAATCAAAGTTTGATGAGAAGACAGGAATCTCCTTGGTTAATGGTGCCCATGACACTTCAAAGCTAGCTGGTCTGCTCGAGAACTTCATCAAGAAGTATGTCCAGTGTTATGGCTGTGGCAACCCTGAGACAGAGGTCCTCATCTCCAAGAAAGAGATGATAACTCTGAAATGTGCCGCCTGTGGCTTCCTCTCGGATGTTGACATGAGGGACAAGCTCACTACATTCATCCTGAAGAACCCACCAGAGGCGAAGAAAGGAGGCAAGGACAAGAAAGCTATGAGGAGGGCTGAGAAGGAGCGTCTGAAAGAAGGTGAAGCAGCTGATGAGGAGATGAAGAAACTCAAGAAGGATGGGAAGAAGAAAGGTGCTTCGTCCAAGGAGAGTACTGCAAAAGGTGTTGCCACAAAGAAGAAGGGTGCTGGGGGCTCTGATGAAGAACATATCTCATCACCAAGAGATGCTGACTTTGCAGCTGCTGCAGATGATGATGATGATGACGATGATGATGTACAGTGGGCGACTGACACGTCAGCAGAGGCTGCAAGAAAGCGTATGGAGGAACAGCTGAGTGCAGCAACTGCTGAAATGGTTATGCTTGCCACTGAAGAGACTGAGAAGAAGAAGAAACAGGCCCAGCACAAGGATGATGGCTGTGCCAATGGCACATCAAAGGCTGAAGAGACCTCCAACGGTAAGCAGAATGGAGCCAAAGCCACTCCCTATGATGAACTGGTTGAAGAGATCAAGGCGAGCCTTGCCAATGCTGCCACCGCAGCTCAGCTCAAGGGGGTGCTGTCCTCCTCAACCCTGCCCCTGAAGGACGTGATGGATGCCCTCTTTGAGGCGCTCTTCCATGGTGCCGGCAAGGGGTTCGCCAAGGATGTGGTTAAGAACAAGAAGTACCTTGCTGCTGCTGTGCCTGATGAAGCCGCCCAGATGCTCCTGCTCCAGTCCATCGAGGCGTTCTGCAGCAAGTGCAGCGCCGAGGCCTTGAAGGAGCTGCCTGTCGTTCTGAAGGCCCTCTACGACGGAGACCTCCTTGAGGAGGAAACCATTGTGCAGTGGTACAATGAAGCTGTTGCTGCCGGCAAGGACTCTCAGGTCGTGAAGAATGCCAAGCCCGTCGTGGAGTGGCTCGAGAGCGCCGAGTCCGACGAGGAGTGAGACGCTGTACTGCTTGCTCCCTTTCGGCATTTCCTTTTTACCACCACTACTGCTTAAGTGTCTTTTGAAGTTTGTTTGAAGTGTTCCTCGTCGTTGTGGATCAGTATTTGGAGTTTGAGTCAGTTGAGTGTGTTGCGTCTGATGTATTTCAAAGCACAGTGGATCAGTATTTGGAGTTTGAGTCAGTTGAGTGTGTTGCGTCTGATGTATTTCAAAGCACCGTGTGATGGTAGACTCGTTATATTATGAAATGATGTGGTTTTTTGTCTGTTATATATGCTGCCTTGGCTGACATTATACAGCGCTGTCACTTGATTGTCTTTTAAAGTTGTGTTTGAGGTGTCCGTCATTGTCATGGATCAGTATTCGAAAATGCTTCTGTTCAGCTCGAAACTCTGCAAATGTCAGCATCATACTTCCTCCGTCCGGAAATACTTGTCGGGGAAATAGATCTGGATGTATTTTAGTTCTAGATATATTTAATTTTATCTATTTGTGCGACAAGTATTTTTGGACGGTGAGAGTAAATAAATTATTGACAGATAAGGGGTGCATACTCCCTAAATCCACCTTTGATCTCTCTATAATGTGTGCATTATAGGTTTCTTCCGCTACGGTCCACTTTGTTTGAGGCGTAAACGACTTAAGATGCGTCTTCTGTTCTGCCTGCAAGGTACAGGAACAACAAACCATAAGAAATCATTGAATCTTGTAGCTTTCAGGTAAGAAATCACCGAGACTTCTAAGAACAAACCATAAGAAACCATAAAAACAACAAACCATAAGAAAACTAGATATGAAGGGACAAGAGTCGCTCACCTATGAAGGTCGAAGCCACCAGTGTTGGTATCCTTCGGTGGGGTGCGTTGCATTCTACCGAATTGCGCCACCACGCGCCGTGGTACTTGCCGCTCGATAGCGTACATGCATATCAATGGGACCCTAGCCATGAGATACTCTTGTCCCTCGTGCACATCTAGTTCAGCTCGAAACTCTGATCCATCTCACATGACCACCAGTTAACCTACAAACAAATTGGTTCGGTTGGGTCTTCGTAAGCAATCGGAAAAGTGGTTACAGGATATTACTACCACACAGTTTTACCTAGTGAAAGGGGATATTGTCCAGCTCGTTGGTGAAGGCCTTGGACTTGCCTGTGAAGACTAACTTTGTCCCAAAAGTACGCCATGGTGGGCTAACGATAAGAGTTCTCTTCTTCGCCATAATATACCCATGCAAGCCTGTCATCTTTTTCAGGACGACCCATCGGCAACCGCTCCCACATGCAAATGGAGATGGCCCAAGCACATCCGCCCATACTGGATTTATCTCCGGTCCTCTGACATGCGCCGTGCAGCTGCAAATTTTAACCCATGATTTTTATTTTCATGCCCCTGGTTCCTTAGTTGTATCCAATTTTGTCCAACCGTCTTTGTATTCCTCACTTTCCCCCTTCCCCCTCTACATGAACCTCACAGATGCTCAAATAGTGCATTTCCGTTGGGTTAATCCCGTTGACCGTTACATGGATGAGTTCATGACGGGTGGGACCATTAAAAATGCTGACATGTGAGGCCGCTTAAAATGTTGACATGCCAATGAGCCCTTGCTAAAAAAACCCACCCCTCTCTCTTTCTTATACGTGGGACCAATAGAACAAAGGGAAATAGGAAGGAAAAAAGCTCCTGAACTCTCTGGCCATGCCAGCGGGCACAGGACATGGCGGAGGTAGTTTTGTGGTTGGAGGCAGCCCGCATACTCATGCACCAAGGACGCCTTCCTCGCTCTTCTCTCTCCCACCCTCGTTCGCATGCTCCCTCTTCCTCTCTGATCTCTCCTCCCGGTGGAACCCTTGCGCTGCCTTGGTGTGATAGCCCGGCTTATTAGGGATGATAGACTACTCATATCAATAAGGAATTCCTTTTTTTCCGGGAGCCCATTCGGACAGAACTCCAAAGTTGAGCGTGCTCAGCTTGGAGTAGTTTCAGGATGGGTGACCGACCAGGAAGTTGCTCCCGCATGCGCACGAGTGAGGATAAAGTGCGCAGAAAAGACTAGTATTGATCTGTGGGGTCAAGTCTAGATCCCGCCAGGAGTAACGACCACCGGCGGGTGTGTCCGGGGCGTTACAAGTTGGTATCAGAGCCGACTCTCGCGGTTACACGGATGTTTGCGGACAGGTGCGCGGTCATGTTGTTCATGACGTTTGTGATCCGTCGCGGCACCCGACATGGCACATGTACCGGACTGGATGCACAAACGTATGTGCCAAGAGGGAACGTTCCTGTGGCCCGACGAGGACGTCGGTTTCTCTGAGTGGGGGTGTATGTGATAGCCTAGCTTATTAGGGATGATAGACTACTCATATCAATAAGGAATTCCTTCTTTTCTGGGAGTCCATTCGGACAGAACTCCAAAGTTAAGCGTGCTCAGCTTGGAGTAGTTTTAGGATGGGTGACCGACCGGGAAGTTGCTCCCGCGTGCGCACGAGTGAGGATAAAGTGCGCAGAAAAGACTAGTATTGATCTGTGGGGCCAGTCTAGATCCCGCCAGGAGTAACGATCACCGGCGGATGTGTCCGGGGCGTTACACTTGGTCCCAATCACGCGCTCGTCTCTGATCACCCGGCGAATTGAGAACACCTTCGGAACGCCTCACCATTCTCTTCCATCCTTGTGAGCCATATGTGCTTTGATGCAGTGTGATGACCGAATCTACCCCTTCGTCTTCGACTCCGCCCGTTGCATCTGAGCTCGCTTTCGTCGCTGGCATGTTCCCTCCGACTTTACAGACCATCTCCGTGGCCTTGGATAGACCCCTGCCACATCTCTGCATTTCCCCCTCTCTATTATTCCCAAGAATGGGCTGTCGTTGCGAGCCGCTCACCGCCGCCATGGGATTGGTCACCGATAGTGATTCCAGTGAGCAAATGGCCACTAGCGCCGCTCGCTCAAATTTTCACATGAAATAGACCATATTGGAGGCCTACTGCCAAAATATTTTGAGTTTCAAAGCTTTTATGCTATATTCCATTGATTAACTAAATTTCTGGACATTTACCAAAAGTAATTGAAAATTGAACTACAAGTATGTTATAATTTGGTTCCAAAACGTGACAAAAATCATTTTAAGGTACTCAGGTAGGATTATATGTAGTATTCACAAAAAAGTTGAAAGATTCAACCCCTTTCTATGAATACCATGTTGATAATATTAACCCCATTTAAAAAGTGAAATAAAATGAAAAAAAGATTCAAAAAATGCAATCCTTTTGCATGGAGTCCTTTTATGTGCACTACTTTATAGGAAAAATGATAAACTAGGAATACAATGGTTTCTTAAAAAAAGTGTTTATAAAATGGACTACCATCTAGGAAGGTTTATGGTTTTCAAGCCAAATGACCAAGTTAATGGCTATATCCATGTTATATTTCAATATAAGGTGACAATATTTGGCACAAACATGGGGCTTACCATGCCAAACAATATTGCCAAAGGGAGAGAACATTTTTTGTTACAAAAGTAAATAAATCATTTTGAAGTGCCAAAAATGGTTTTTTTGTGAAGCAAGTACCAAAAATAAGATTGAAAATAATTTTTTTTGCATTTTTCTCATGAAATAGGCCATATTGGAGGCCTACTGGTGAAAGATGTCGAGTTTTTGAGCTTTTTTTTTGCTATATTCCACAGGTTAAATGAATTTCTGGACATTTACCAAAAGTAATTCAAAATTCTACTACAAGTGTGTTATAGTTTGATTCCAAAAGTGGCAAAAATAATTTTAAGGTACTCAGGTAGGATTATATGTAGCATTCACAATTTCTTTTGAAAGATTCATCCCCTTTCTATGAATAACGATGTTGACAATGTTGACCCAATTTTGAAAAACAATGAAAGAAAATGAAAAAAGATTAGAAAATGCAATCCTTTTGCGTGGTGTCGGGGTACACAAACGGGGGCATATGTTTCCCCCTGACTTGTGCACGGACATCAAGCCACCGGCCCGACAAGATTACAACATCCAAGACCATACCAAGCACAAGAGATCAGCTCTTTGAGGAATCAGAGGGCGGATCAACAAGACCAAGTCAAGCCATGAGAAGCAAGATGCTACTAATGGAAAACCTCCCTTGCCGGGTAGGCGAGCCTGGCGAGGTCGAGGTAGCCCCAAAGAAACAAGTCTCCAGACTCCCCCGGCAGGCTTGCCGGGCTCAACAAAGGCAAACCAACCTGCCAAGGCTCCACCGCTCCACCTCACAGCGACGCAAGTCATCGATCGGTGCAGTGTCAAGCCCCAAGGTGACTAGGTGGCTGTTTCCTGCCACACGGTAGCCACTTTATATGGAAATCATCTCCAAATGACACCCGTCCAAAGATGTGTCAAGTAGGAAGGCGTGAAGCTGGCAAAAGCAGCCCGATAAGGCTTGCCGGGCACACCGTGATGTGACACTAAGCGGCGCATTTAATGTGCTCTATCCTACCTGTAGAGTTAGGTATGATAGCACAATTGCTATCTAATCAGTGCATAATGACTGATTTGCCACTGTGGTGACCCCTTGATCTATAAAAGGAGGCCCGTGACAGCCATAGAAAGGATTCAGACCCTTGTACAATCATACACGCGTGCCCCAAGGCAACCATGCCGGGCAAGAGCGCTGTTAGTGTCAAAACCGGCGGATCTCGGGTAGGGGGTCCCGAACTATGCGTCTAAGGCCGATGGTAATAGGAGACAGGGGACACAATGTTTATCCAGGTTCGGGCCCTCTCTATGGAGGTAATACCCTACTTCCTGCTTGATTAATCTTGATGAATATGAGTATTACAAGAGTTAATCTACCACAAGATCGTAATGACTAAACCCTAAAGCCTAGCCTATCTGACTATTATTATGAGGATATCCGTCTACGGACCTAGCCCTTCGGTTTATATAGACACCGGAGGGATCTAGGGTTACACAAGGTCGGTTACAGAGAAAGGAATCTTCATATTTTGGACGCCAAGCTTGCCTTCCACGCCAAGGAGAGTATCATCCGGACACAGGTAGAGTCTTTGGTCTTTGTATCTTCACAGCCCATTAGTTCGGCCCATGTCTAATAGGTCGGACGCCCGAGGACCCCTTAGTCCAGGACTCCCTCAGTAGCCCCTGAACCAGACTTCAATGACAAGGTGTACGGCACGCAGATTGTCTTCGGCATTGCAAGGCGGGTTCCCCTATCCGAATACTCCAAGATAGTCTTCAGACGCAATGAACGTGTCCGAGTCTGCAATACAAGCACCACGCGCAACCGCAGGGAGTTTAATATTTCACGAGTCTAATCTGCCGACAACTTTTTGTTACGTGACATCACATTTGCCTGATCATTATTTCGAACCGTTTCTTGTCCTGCCGTTCCACGTTTCGAGGCGCGGTTTTTATTGGCACGTCTTGTCAAAGCAGAGATCGTGTCCCCTTATTGCGGGATTCTCATCAATACGAGCGTGGGTAACCCAAACGTTCCATTGGTATGATTCCTTAGGAATAGACAGGTTTTCAGGCTTAGGAGGAGGCGTTCGATATCCGTTGCCTTTATAAAGGAGCCAAGGGCCGTCTTATTTTACGCTGCCCCTCTCCTCAGCCCTTCCAACTTCGAGTTCTAGCACCCAAGGTCCTACTTCATTGCTTCAAGCTTCCCAATCATGTCCGGACCAAGCCCACAGGGCCGATGGGTGGCTTCCTCTGTTACAGAGGAGGATATTGCGAAGCTTCGTGCGGCCAGATACCTGACCACCGAGATCTCCCACAGGCTTCCTGCTCAAGACAGGTTATTCCTACTCCCAAATCCGGCGAGAGGGTTGTATTCATCTCCCACTTCCTGTGAGGGCTAGGATTCGCTCTTCATCCCTTTGTCTGGGGGCTCATGTTTTACTACGGACTAGATTTTCACGATCTAGCCCCAGGTTCTTTCCTTCACATCTCGACGTTCATTATCACGTGCGAGGCCTTTCTTCGTACTCCCCCACACTCCGACTTATGGCTCAAGACCTTCAGTGTGAAGCCGAAGGTAGTCGACGGGGAACAAGCGGAGTGCGGAGGTGCTACAGTGAGCAAGCTTACCAATGCTCCCTGGCCAAAAGGCTCTTTCACCGAAACTCCCAACCTATGGCAGCGGGAGTGGTTTTACGTCACTGAACCCCACGGTACAAAGTGGGCGGCTATACCTGCATTTCGATCTGGCTCTCCATTACAGCTTGCATCATGGATTAATAAGGGGCTGGACTGGGGGTCAATTGACGAAGTGCAGACTCTACAGAGCCGCATCCGGAGCCTCCTTGATAAGGACATCGGTCTTTTCAACGTGATTCAGGTAATGCTGGTCCGCCAGGTCCTGCCGTACCAGTGACGGCCTCTCCGTATGTGGGAGTTTAATCCGGAAGGACCACGGACCCTCCAACACTTCTTCGATACTACGCACAAAGGAATGTGGAAGTTGTTTTTCGGGAAACGAAAACAGTGGCCAGACACCACCGAGGATATCGGCCTCGACTACAACCATCCGGATACCTCGGTAAGCGCTCTACTTCCGAGCAATTTTTAGCAATGTATGCCGTAATGCGATAGTGATCACACTATCCTTTTCCAGGGCTTGATAAAGAAAGCAGAGCGAATTAGGTGTTCGGCCCCCCTTCCCGAAGACTCAGCGGACCCTGTATTAGCAAGGATGCTGGCCCCGGCACTGTACCAGATGCCTATGAAGGAGGACAAGATGGAGAGCGGGAGGACCGAAGGTGGCCTCCACCCCGAAGATATATTAGATGCTGTGTCCGGGGAGATCAAAATCCCATCGCCTGAAGATAAAAGTAAAGGAGAAGCCAATATTCCTTCTCTTCATGGTAAGAAAAGGGCCGTCTCCGAAGATTGGGAGGAAAAGGCTCCTAA
Source organism: Triticum aestivum (assembly GCF_018294505.1). Lineage (NCBI taxonomy): Eukaryota > Viridiplantae > Streptophyta > Magnoliopsida > Poales > Poaceae > Triticum > Triticum aestivum. The sequence continues at coordinate 92,925,245 of NC_057809.1, forward strand.
GCGAGGCAAGATGCCCCTGTCGGGCGGCTCGGGCTTGGAGGACGACGTCATCGCGCAGTCCCCTGGCGAGGACAAGCCTTTAGCCAAATCTTAAGTGAACAAGGGTGTTTTAAAAATATCCCGTTCCTCTCTTGTGACCAGGGTAATATCTAGAATATATGTTTTTGCAGCTCGGCACACAGTCTTCTTCAACAATCCTCTTCCTCGGGGGATCTTCTCCCGGAGATGATGGAAAGCAAGACGCCTCCACCAGACTCCTCGCCTAATAGGGTGGACGACTTAGAGGTGTCGTCCCAGAGGGTCTCTCCTTATCAACAAGTGGTGCAAGGTATGATGAAAACACTACCCGAAGGTGATACTTCGGTAGCCCAGGGTCAGGGGGCCAACAATAAAGGCCCCGCACTGTCCGGCTTACAGCCGGAGACAACTCCAGGAACGAATGAGCGAATCCCTTCGAAGGGAGGCCGTGCTGCTACAGCAGCTTCCGGAGATCCAGAAGCGCCGGATATATTGACGAACATGCTACGACAGACGTCCGTCTCCGAGGACCATCGTACCTTGATGGGTACGGTGGTTGAAAAGGTCCTGTCCACGAAAAACGGATTGGATGAGGCCTTCACGAGCCTGCTAAGAGGCTTCGAGGTTTGTACTGTAATGTTTTCGATTGTGTTTTATTCACAAAATACTCCTGTGTATAGATTGTAGCCCCTGAGACTCTGATTGGCTTCCCAAGGGAGGCGATCAGAGGATCAAAAAGATATGTCCAGGAAATAATCTGACTACTTGGAACACAGACTATTACCTCCCCTGCTACTGCCCGATCCACAGAGGTTGCAGATCTGCAGCGGAAGATTGATAGGCGGATGATGACATCACGCTTATCAACATGCGGCTTGACGAGGCGCAAGGTATGTTTTTGGGGCAGTCAGTATATGTATGTATGATAATATATGCACGAAGCTAGAATTATATACTAAGACGCGCATAACTGCAGATGGTGCTGCCGCGGTGGAGGCCCTTCGGGCTGAACTTGCTCTGGCCAAGGAGCAAGCCCAAATGAGTAATTTGGCTGCCAATAAGGCAGCTGATGAATTAAAAACCGAACAGGCTACTCGGCGCCAGTGTGAGGAGAGAATTTCTGTCATGGCGCACGAGCTAAAGGAAACCACTGTCCAGTGCGAATTCCTCAAGAGGGATAACAAAGCCAAAGTGGCCGATCTCGACAAGGCCTTACAAGAGGCGAGAGAAGCACAATCTGAGTCTAGAGCGGCTCGGGAGGAGATCCGGCAAGCTGGGAGATAATGACTGGTAAGCCTTTCTTACTACAGACTAAATTCAGCGATCCGAAGTATTCCCCGCTTAATCAGATGTGGAGCTCTCCAGACACATTCTTGGACCTGCCAAAGAGCACCTCCGATGCGGCGCAATTTTACCAAGGGCAGGAAGGGTGTGCCACGGAGAAGCTTTTTTGGTCAAAATTCGGTGCGCCAAAGCGTCCGCTGTTACTGAACGAACAGATGGCCCAGTGGGTCGAGCTCCACAGGATATCCGGTTCTTCCATGAAGGACGTCATAGTCTGACTGTGGCCTACTGAGCCAATTCAGAATAGTTATTTCGGTTTGGTGCAGCGACTTGTTGATGCGGTGCCGCGTATCGATGCCGTTAAGCATTCAAGGTGCATTGAAGGTGCACGGATGGCCTTTGCCCGCGTCAAGACATACTGGGCGAAGATGAAGGCCATCGACGTTGCAGCGAAGAGTCCCCCCAAGGGCAAGGACCATCACGCACTAGAGCATTATTTCGAGGACGTCTTAGAGGGTGCCCGCTTGATAGAGGGTCAGTGCTCGAAGCATATGCTATTCGAATGAAATGTGTTGAAATTGTAAAAGACAATGTTACGATAATATTATGATATTTGCTTAAAAGTTTTAGTTCCTCCTGTGCGGCTATTTTTGTATAATCTAAATTTTTTCCAGTCGTCGGCTTCAGCCCCCTCGTAGAAAATACGGGGGTGTTCGGAAAAGCACTTGATCACTCTTAACCCAACGTCTTGGTCCATGAAGGAGGTGTCAATGCAGCGAACTAGGCAATCGGACTATAGTGCGTTAACACTTTCACTTAGCCATAGGAGTTTTATGGTGGTTCTAGGATATAGACCCTGGTATGTACGCGGTCATCCCAATATGGTGCATTACATGTATGACCTGAAAAAAGGTCCTTCATGTAATATGGAGGGAATCACGAACGATTCTGATAAGTCATCGAGTGGTTGACCAGCTCTCGCCGCATCATGACAGTCAGTTTTCGGCTTTCTCTACTGAGGTGTTTGACTAGATAAACCGGAAACACAATCGCAGTAGTTCTCCCTTTACTACCTTAGCCGATAGAGTGGAATGTAAGGTAGCAAGCACAGGAGCCGGGTAACCCAACTATTGGCCCAAGACATGATTCGGAGCTGATGCATATAAGGCCAAACTCGCGATGCCGAAGTATGCTATAAATCCGTTCGAACCTATTGGCAATTTATTTTGTTCCCATATCGAGCCCTTGGCGAGTTATGTCGGGGTGTGTGAAATAACACAAGGGGCAAAATTCAGTTCTTTAGAGAAAAGTAAATACTGGATATGGATTATGTTCACTGGAACCTTAGTGATATGCCAATCGTCATTTTGCAGATAATAATGCCACAACCCCGGCTATTTGACATGCCAGGGGGTAGACGGTTGAGGAAAAAGGCACTTTACAGGCTCACAAAATAGAGAGTGCGGTCTACAAAAAGTTGTTTTGGACCTCCTATCGCATGTCTGCGCCGCCTTTCCTCGTTGAAGGGGCTCCTTAACAGGAGTAGCCTTTGGGTAAATGTACAAAACTGAACTCTGATAGAGTCAGTGAGATGACCGGCCTTTGAGTCACATGTGGTAAATTTTAATGAAAAAACAAAGAGTAGTTAGAAAAGAAAAAAGAAAGGAGGTAATGGGAGTACTTGTAGGCCCGTCCGCATTGTGCTTCTGCCGATGCCCATGGTATTTTAAGTGCATAGTTATTTATGCGCGGTACAGATTTCACAGGTGTATGAAGTGGACGGTGGAAGCCGAACTACTAGTTCTGCTCCAAAATTGGTGGGTTATGCTAAGTGGAGACCGACGGCTTAATGGCCGACAAGGTATGCGGTTTAATAAGACCGCTTTGTACTTCGAATAAAGTAACCGTAGTATGATCCTCGGTCCAGAGGGAGTGCTTCTCATGTTCCCCTGTAGAGGTTTGTGTCACGTATACCATGTTCACTATTTTTACTTCGTGTGGAAATTGTTTCTGACCCCCGGTATTTGGTTGGTGAGTCTCTTCATAATCTCTATCACCGGGCGGCCTCTTCCCCTTGTGTTCGGTGTTGAGCTCGCTGGCCTGCTTGAAGACCCAACAACTTCTGTTGGTGTGAGTAGCTGGTTTATCGGGGTTGCCATGAATCTGGTAGGGCCGATCCAATATCTTGTCTAAATTGGATGGTCCGTCTCTGTTTGCCTTGAATGCCTTTTTCCGTTGACTGGGTTTGGGGCCGCTGAATCCGGCGTTGACCGCTGTGTCGTGCGTTCTTTCATTATCATTGCGACATTTGTGTTTGCTGCGTCGTGGTTTGCCATTGCCGTCTCGGACTTCGGAAGTGCCCGGATCGCTGGCGCTGTTGCTTCTACGAGCGAGCCAGCTGTCTTCTCCCGCGCAAAAGCGGGTCATCAGAGCGGTAAGGGCTGACATGGATTTTGGTTTTTCTTGACCGATGTGGCGGGCGAGCCACTCGTCCCAGACGCTGTGTTTGAAGGCCGCTAGGGCTTCCGCGTCCGGACAGTCGATGATTTGGTTCTTTTTAACTAAGAACCTACTCCAGAGCTTCCTGGCTGACTCTCCGAGCTGCTGGACGATGTGACTTAAGTCATCGGCATCTGGTGGCCGGACATATGTACCTTGAAAGTTGTCGTGGAAGGCGTCTTCCAAATCCTCCCAACCGCCAATAGAGTTTTCAGGCAGACTGTTTAGCCAGTGCTGAGCTGGCCCTTTGAGTTTTAGTGGGAGGTATTTGATGGCATGAAGGTCATCTCCGTGGGCCATATGGATATGGAGAAGGAAATCCTCGATCCATACCGCGTGATCAGGTGTTCCATCATATGATTCGATATTCACGGGTTTAAACCCTTCTGGGAATTCATGCTCCATCACTTCGTCTGTGAAGCAAAGAGGGTGTGCGGCACCTCTAAATTGGGCCACATCGTGACGTAGTTCCGATGTTGTCCGTCTGTGGTTTTCGGCCCGGGTGTGACTAGGTTTGTCACGTCCGAATAGATAGCAGTCGTTACATGTCGGGACACGTCCTCGCGATCCGTAGATCGATCTAGTATGTCCTGCTCTATTGTCCCAGTCCTGCCGAAGGTCATATGTATAACCATGAGCTATTTTATCTCTTCCTTTACGATAAGGTGGGCCGGGCCGGTGTTCGTCTTGAGTTGCCGCTTTATCTCGATCGTGTGGTGGTCAGTTAGCCGCATTGTGCGATGATGGTATAAGCTTCGACGCCTCATCAGCGAACTGAGGTAGCAATTTGTGCTTCGGGTAGATTTTGGCTGGGCGCTTGAGGCCGTATTCTTAGGCTGCTAGGACATCAGTCCATCTATCGTTGAGCAGATTTTGGTCAACTTGAAGCTGCTGCTACTTCTTTTTTAGGCTCCATGCAGTGGCTATTAGCTGGCGCTTAAAGCGCTCCTGCTCCTAAGGTTCCTCAGGCACGATAAAATCCTCGCTGCCGAGGCTCACCTCATCCTCGGAGAGTGGAAGATAATTACTGTCCTCCGAGTCATCGTTTATGGCCTGTTCGTCAGGGCCAACTTGCCCGTTTTCCCGTTCCTCCTGTTCGGAAGTTATCTCAACGGGGTCTTCGTTATCTTTGGCATCATCTCGAGTATTATTGTCTCCCGTGCCAATATTGATGTCTTTTCCATGACGCGACTTAGAGCGGCGTCGCTGACGCCGGCGTTTTGGTTGAATCACAGAAGGTTCGTCCTCAACTGGATTTTCTTTGTCATCGTCGTTAGTTATTTTAGGTGTGTCCACCATGTACACGTCGTAAGAAGAGGTGGCCGTCCTGCATTCGGTAAACGACAGGTCTCGGCCCTGCTCCTCATCGTCATCGTCGTCCATACCGTCGATGTCTTCGGATCCGTAATCGAGCGTGTCGGTTAAGTCTTCGACAGTGGCTATGAAGTGGTGGTGGGTGGGAAGCGAAATTCTCTGTCATCAGCCTCCAGTTCGAACCGGATATAATTCGGCTGTGAGCCCCCCGCTAAGGATAGTGCTCTTAACGAGTTTAACACATCGCCCAAAGGCGAGTGCCGGAAGATGTCCGCAGAGCTGTATTCGATGATCGATGACCGATCAAGCTCGACGTATGCGGACGCACAAGGTTCAGAATCTGTAGCCGGAGACGAGTCCGTGGTTCCGGTGACACAGATGTCACTTGAAGTTAGGGCTGTGTGCGGCTCCAACACCGGTGAGTCCGCAGCTTCCGTGGTGGGGTTGAGCTTCCCGTCCTCGGATGGCGTGATATTCTTTGGATCTAAGGCCAGAGCAGCTACAGGTACTATCTCCTGGGTATGGTCCGATGGCAGATTTACGTCATGTTCATCATGGGGGCAGGGAGTGGCTGCCGCGGTCTTGAATCTGTCGAAGATCAAGTCTCCGCGGATATCTGTGACGTAGTTCAAGCTTCCAAATCTGACCTGATGGTCAGGGGCATAGCTTTCGATCTGCTCCAGATGGCCAAGCGAGTTGGTCCACAGTGCGAAGCCACCGAATATGAAGATCTGTCCGGGAAGGAAAACTTCCCCTTGGACAACATCGTTGTGGATGGTCGAAGGAGCCATCAAACCTTTTGACGACGACACAGTGGAACTCTCAATGAAGCACCAATGTCGGTGTCAAAACCGGCGGATCTTGGGTAGGGGGTCCCAAACTGTGTGTCTAAGGTCAATGGTAACAGGAGACAGGGGACACAATGTTTACCCAGGTTCGGGCCCTTCCTATGGAGGTAATACCCTACTTCTTGCTTGATTGATCTTGATGAATATGAGTATTACAAGAGTTGATCTACCACGAGATCGTAATGACTAAACCCTAAAGTGTAGCCTGTATGACTATGATTATGAGGATATCCGTCTATGGACCTAGCCCTCCGGTTTATATAGACACTGGAGGGATGATACGTCTCCAACGTATCTATAATTTTTGATTGCTCCATGCTATATTATCTATTGTTTTGGACATTATTGGGCTTTATTATCCACTTTTATATTATTTTTGGGACTAACCTATTAACCGGAGGCCCAGCCCAGAATTGCTGTTTTTTTGCCTATTTTAGGGTTTCGAAGAAAAGGAATATCAAACGGAGTCCAAACGGAATGAAACCTTCGGGAACATGATTTTCTCAATGAACAAGACCCGGGAGACTTGGACCCTACGTCAAGAAAGAAAAGTGGAGGCCACGAGGTAGGGGGCGCGCCCACCCCCACCAGGCACGCCCTCCACCCTCGTGGGCCCCCTGTTGCTCCACCGACGTACTCCTTCTTCCTATATATACCTATGTACCCCCAAACGATCAGATACGGAGCCAAAAACCTAATTCCACCGCCGCAACTTTCTGTATCCACAAGATCCCATCTTGGGGCCTGTTCCGGAGCTCCGCTGGAGGGGGCAACGATCACGGAGGACTTCTACATCAACACCATAGCCCTTCCGATGAAGTGTGAGTAGTTAACCTCAGACCTACGGGTCCATAGTTAGTAGCTAGATGACTTCTTCTCTCTTTTTGGATCTCAATACAATGTTCTCCCCCTCTCTTGTGGAGAAATATTCGATGTAATCTTCTTTTTGCGGTGTGTTTGTTGAGATCGATGAATTGTGGGTTTATGATCAAGTCTATCTATGAATAATATTTGAATCTTCTCTGAATTCTTTTATGTATGATTGGTTATCTTTGCAAGTCTCTTCGAATTATTAGTTTGGTTTGGCTTACTAGATTGATCTTTCTTGCAATGGGAGAAGTGCTTAGCTTTGGGTTCAATCTTGCGGTGTCCTTTCCCAGTGACAGTAGGGGCAGCAAGGCATGTATTGTATTGTTGCCATCGAGGATAACAAGATGGGGTTTTCTTCATATTGCATGAGTCTATCCCTCTACATAATGTCATCTTGCTTAAGGAGTTACTCTGTTTTTAACTTCATACTCTAGATGCATGCTGGATAGCGGTCGATGAGTGGAGTAATAGTAGTAGATGCAGGCAGGAGTCGGTCTACTTGTCTCGGATGTGATGCCTATATACATGATCATACCTAGATATTCTCATAACTATGCTCAATTCTGTCAATTGCTCAACAGTAATTTGTTCACCCACCGTAGAATACTTATGCTCTCGAGAGAAGCCACTAGTGAAACCTATGGCCCCCGGTCTATCTTCATCATATTAGTCTCCTACTACTTAGTTATTTTCTTTGCTATTTCCTTTTCCTTTATTTTACTTTGCATATTTATCATAAATATACCAAAAAATATTATCTTATCATATCTATCAGATCTCACTCTCGTAAGTGGCCTTATAGGGATTGACAACCCCTATTTGTGTTGGTTGCGAGGATTTATTTGTTTTGTGCAGGTACGAGGGACTGAGGGATTGATACCTTGGTTCTCAAAAATTGAGGGAAATACTTACGCTACTTTGCTGCATCATCCCTTCCTCTTTTTTTCGGGGAAAACCAACGCAATGCTTAAGAGGTAGCAAGAAGGATTTCTGGCGCTGTTGCCGGGGAGGTCTACGCAAAAGTCAACATACCAAGTACCCATCACATACCCTTATCTCCCGCATTACATTATTTGCCACTTGCCTCTCGTTTTCCACTCCCCCACTTCAGCCTTGCCGTTTTTTTCGCCCTCTCTCTCTATCCTCCCTCTCTACTTGCCTCTTTTTGCCCGCTTGCTTTTTGTTTGCTTGTGTGTTAGTTTGCTTGCTTGCCACGATGGCTCAAGATAATACTAAATTGTGTGACTTCACCAATACCAAAAACAGTGATTTTATTAGCACTCCGATTGCTCCTCTTACCGATGCTGAATCTTGTGAAATTAATACTGCTTTGCTGAATCTTGTCATGAAAGATCCGTTCTCCGGCCTTCCTAGTGAAGATGCCGCTACCCATCTAAATAGCTTCGTTGATTTGTGTGACATGCAAAAGAAGAAAGATGTGGATAATGATATTGTTAAATTGAAGCTATTTCCTTTTTTGCTTAGAGATCGTGCTAAAGCTTGGTTTTCGTCTTTGCCTAAAAATAGTATTGATTCATGGAACAAGTGCAAAGATGCTTTTATCTCTAAGCATTTTCCTCCCGCTAAGTTAATATCTCTTAGAAACGATATTATTAATTTTAAGCAACTTGATCATGAACATGTTGCACAAGCTTGGGAGATAATGAAACTAATGATCCGTAATTGCCCTACTCATGGTTTAAATTTGTGGATGATTATACAAATTTTTTATGCCGGATTGAATTTTGCTTCTAGAAATCTTTTAGATTCGGCCGCGGGAGGCACTTTTATGGAAATCACTTTAGGAGAAGCTACTAAAGTCCTAGATAATATTATGGTTAATTATTCTCAATGGCATACTAAAAGATCTACTAATAAAAAGGTGCATACGATAGAAGAAATTAACGTTTTGAGTGGAAAGATGGATGAACTTATGAAATTATTTGCTAATAAGAGTGTTTCTTCTGATCCTAATGATATGCCCTTGTCTACTTTGGTTGAGAATAATAATGAATCTATGGATGTGAATTTTGTTGGTAGGAACAATTTTGGTAACAACGCATATAGAGGAAATTTCAACTCTAGGCCTTATCCTAGTAATTCATCTAATAATTATTGTAATTCCTACAACAATTCTTATGGAAATTATTATAAGATGCCCTCTGATTTTGAATCTAATATTAAAGAATTTATTACTTCGCAAAAGAATTTTAATGCTATGATTGAAGAAAAATTGTTTAAGATTGATGATTTGGCTAGGAACGCTGATAGGATTGCTCTTGATGTTGATTCTTTGAAACTTAGATCGATTCCACCTAAGCATGATATCAATGAGTCTCTTAAATCCATGAGAATTTCCATTGATGAGTGCAAAGAAAGAACCGCTAGGATGCATGCTAAGAAAGATGCCTTTATAAGAGCGTGTTCTTCTAGTTCCTATGAAAATAAAGATGAAGATCTAAAAGTTATTGATGTGTCCCCTATTAAATCTTTGTTTTGCAATATGAATCTTGATAATTATGGGACTGAATATGATCCACCTTTACCTAGAAGGCATTCCAAGAATTCGGAATTTGTTGATCTTGATGCTAAATTTGATAAAAGTGGGATTGAAGAAATTAAAACCCTAGATGTTGCTAAACCCACTATTATGGATTTCAAGGAATTTAACTATGAAAATTGCTCTTTGATTGATTGTATTTCCTTGTTGCAATCCGTGCTAAATTCTCCTCACGCTTATAGTCAAAATAAAGCGTTTACTAAACATATCGTTGATGCCTTGATGCAATCTTATGAAGAAAAACTTGAATTGGAAGTTTCTATCCCTAGAAAACTTTATGATGAGTGGGAACCAACTATTAAAATTAAAATTAAAGATCATGAATGCTATGCTTTATGTGATTTGGGTGCTAGTGTTTCCACGATTCCAAAGACTTTGTGTGATTTGTTAGGTTTCCGTGATTTTGATGATTGCTCTCTAAACTTGCACCTTGCGGATTCCACTATTAAGAAACCTATGGGAAGAATTAATGATGTTCTTATTGTTGCAAATGGGAATTATGTGCCCGTAGATTTTATTGTTCTTGACATAGATTGCAATCCTTCATGTCCTATTATTCTTGGTAGACCTTTCCTTAGAACGATTGGTGCAATTATTGATATGAAGGAAGGAAATATTAGATTCCAATTTCCACTAAGGAAAGGCATGGAACACTTTCCTAGAAAGAAAATTAAATTACCTTATGAATCTATTATGAGAGCCACTTATGGATTGCCTACCAAAGATGGCAATACCTAGATTTATTCTTGCTTGTTATGCGTAGCTAGGGGCGCTAAACGATAGCGCTTGTTGGGAGGCAACCCAATTTCATTTTTATTCCTTGCTTTTTGCTCCTGTTTAGTAATAAATAATTTATCTAGCCTCTGTTTTGGTTGTGTTTTTTGTGTTTAATTAGTGTTTTTGCCAAGTAGAACCGTTGGGAAGACTTGGGGAAAGTCTTGTTGAACTTGCTGTAAAAAACAGAAACTTTAGCGCTCACGAGAACTGCTGTAATTTTTATTTGGAAAGTTATATTTAGTTAATTCTTTTTGAAGATGATTAATAGATAAATTCCTCACGTCCAGAAATTTATTTTAGAATTTTTGGGGTTCCAGATCTTGCGCTAGCTACAGATTACTACAGACTGTTCTGTTTTTGACAGATTCTGTTTTTCGTGTGTTGTTTGCTTATTTTGATGAATCTATGGCTAGTAAAATAGTTTATAAACCATAGAGAAGTTGGAATACAGTAGGTATAACACCAATATAAATAAATAATGAGTTCATTACAGTACCTTGAAGTGGTCTTTTATTTTCTTTCGCTACTGGAGCTCACGAGATTTTCTACTTTAAGTTTTGTGTTGTGAAGTTTTCAAGTTTTGGGTAAAGATTTGATGGATTATGGAGCAAGGAGTGGCAAGAGCCTAAACTTGGGGATGCCCATGGCACCCCCAAGATAATCTAAGGACACCTAAAAGCCAAAGCTTGGGGATGCCCCTGAAGGCATCCCCTCTTTCGTCTACTTCTATCGGTAACTTTACTTGGAGCTATATTTTTATTCGCCACATGATATGTGTTTTGCTTGGAGCATCTTGTATTATTTGAGTCTTTGCTTGTTAGTTTACCACAATCATCCTTGCTGTACACACCTTTTGAGAGAGCCATACATGATTTAGAATTTGTTAGAATACTCTATGTGCTTCGCTTATATCTTTTGAGTTATATAATTTTGCTCTAGTATTCACTTATATCTTTTAGAGCACGGTGGTGGATTTGTTTTATAGAAACTATTGATCTCTCATGCTTCACTTAGATTATTTTGAGATTCTTAATAGCATGGTAATTTGCTTTAAATCCTAATATGCTAGGTATTCAAGAATAAAAAAAAAATTCTCTTATGAGTGTGTTGAATACTATGATAAGTTTGATACTTGATAATTGTTTTGAGATATGGAGATGGTGATATTAAAGTCATGCTAGTTGAGTAGTTGTGAATTTGAGAAATACTTGTGGTGAAGCTTGTGATTCCCGTAGCATGCACGTATGGTGAACCGTTATGTGATGAAGTCGGAGCATGATTTATTTTTTGATTGCCTTCCTTATGGGTGGTGGTCGGGGACGAGCGATGGTCTTTCACTACCAATCTATCCCCCTAGGAGCATGTGCGTAATACTTTTCTTTGATAACTTGTAGATTTTTGCAATAAGTATATGAGTTCTTTATGACTAATGTTGAGTCCATGGATTATACACACTCTCACCCTTCCACCTTTGCTAGCCTCTCTAATACCGCGCACCTTTCGCCAATATCATACACCCACCACATACCTTCCTCAAAACAGCCACCATACCTGCCTATTATGGCATTTCCATAGCCATTCCAAGATATATTGCCATGCAACTTTCCACCGTTCCATTTATCATGACACACTCCATCATTGTCATATTGCTTAGCATGATCATGTAGTTGATATCGTATTTGTGGCAAAGCCACATTCATAATTCTTTCATACGTGTCACTCTTGATTCATTGCATATCCCGGTACACCGCCGGAGGCATTCATATAGAGTCATATTTTTTTCTAAGCATCGAGTTGTAATTATTGAGTTGTAAGAAAAATAAAAGTGTGATGATCATCATTATTAGAGCATTGTCCCAGTGAGGAAAGGATGATGGAGACTATGATTCCCCCACAAGTTGGGATGAGACTCCGGACGAAAAATAAAAAAAAAGAGAAAGAAAAGAGGCCATACAAAAAAGAAGAGAAGAGGCCCAAATAAAAAAATTGAAAAAGAGAGAAGGGACAATGTTACTATCCTTTTACCACACTTGTGCTTAAAAGTAGCACCATGATCTTCATAGTAGAGAGTCTATCATGTTATCACTTTCATATACTAGTGGGAATCTTTCATTATAGGACTTGGATTGTATATTCCAATGATGGGCTTCCTCAAAATGCCCTAGGTCTTCATGAGCAAGTAAGTTGGATGCACACCCACTTAGTTTCTTTTTGAGCTTTCATATACTTATAACTCTAGTGCATCCGTTGCATGGCAATCCCTACTCACTCACATTGATATCTATTGATGGGAATCTCCATAGCCCGTTGATACGCCTAATTGATGTGAGACTATCTTCTCCCTTTTTGTCTTCTCCACAACCACCATTCTATTCCACCTATAGTGCTATATCCATGGCTCACGCTCATGTATTGCGTGAAAATTGAAAAAGTTTTGAGAATGTGAAAAGTATGAAACAATTGCTTGGCTTGTCATCGGGGTTGTGCATGATTTAAATATTTTGTGTGGTGAAGATAGAGCATAGCCGGACTATATGATTTTGTAGGGATAACTTTCTTTAGCCATGTTATTTTGAGAAGACATAATTGCTTTGTTAGTATGCTTGAAGTATTATTATTTTTATGTCAATATGAACTTTTGTCTTGAATCTTTCGGATCTGAATATTCATACCACAATTAAGAAGAATTACATCAAAATTATGCCAAGTAGCACTCCGCATCAAAAATTCTGTTTTTATCATTTACCTACTCGAGGACGAGCAGTAATTAAGCTTGGGGATGCTTGATACGTCTCCAACGTATCTATAATTTTTGATTGCTCCATGCTATATTATCTACTGTTTTGGACATTATTGGGCTTTATTATCCACTTTTATATTATTTTTAGGACTAACCTATTAACCGGAGGCCCAGCCCAGAATTGTTGTTTTTTGCCTATTTTAGGGTTTCGAAGAAAAGGAATAGCAAACGGAGTCCAAACGGAATGAAACCTTCGGGAACGTGGTTTTCTCAACGAACAAGACCCGGGAGACTTGGACCCTACGTCAAGAAAGAAAAGAGGAGGCCACGAGGTAGGGGGGCGCGCCCACCCCCACCAGGCGCGCCCTCCACCCTCGTGGGCCCCTCGTTGCTCCACCGACGTACTCCTTCCTCCTATATATACCTACGTACCCCCATACGATCAGATACGGAACCAAAAACCTAATTCTACCGCCGCAACTTTCTGTATCCACGAGATCCCATCTTGGGTCCAGTTCTGGAGCTCCGTCGGAGGGGGCATCGATCATGGAGGGCTTCTACATCAACACCATAGCCCTTCCGATGAAGTGTGAGTAGTTTACCTCGGACCTACGGGTCCATAGTTAGTAGCTAGATGGCTTCTTCTCTCTTTTTGGATCTCAATACAATGTTCTCCCCCTCTCTTGTGGAGAACTATTCGATGTAATCTTCTTTTTGCAGTGTGTTTGTTGAGACCGATGAATTGTGGGTTTATGATCAAGTCTATCTATGAATAATATTTGAATCTTCTCTGAATTCTTTTATGTATGATTGGTTATCTTTGCAAGTCTCTTCGAATTATCAGTTTGGTTTGGCCTACTAGATTGATCTTTCTTGCAATGGGAGAAGTTCTTAGCTTTGGGTTCAATATTGCGGTGTCCTTTCGCAGTGATAGTAGGGGCAGCAAGGCACGTATTGTATTGTTGCCATCGAGGATAACAAGATGGGGTTTTCTTCATATTGCATGAGTCTATCCCTCTACATCATGTCATCTTGCATAAGGCGTTACTCTGTGTTTAACTTAATACTCTAGATGCATGCTGGATAGCGGTCGATGAGTGGAGTAATAGTAGTAGATGCAGGCAGGAGTCGGTCTACTTGTCTTGGACATGATGCCTATATACATGATCAATTCTGTCAATTGCTCAACAGTAATTTGTTCACCCACCATAGAATACTTATGCTCTCGAGAGAAGCCGCTAGTGAAACCTATGGCCCCCGGGTCTATCTTCATCATATTAATCTCCTACTACTTAGTTATTTCCTTTGCTATTTCCTTTGCCTTTATTTTACTTTGCATGTTTATCATAAAAATACCAAAAAAACATATCTTATCATATCTATCAGATCTCACTCTCGTAAGTGGCCTTATAGGGATTGACAACCCCTATTTGCATTGGTTGCGAGGATTTATTTGTTTTGTGCAGGTATGAGGGACTCGCGCGTAGCCTGCTACTGGATTGATACCTTGGTTCTCAAAAACTGAGGGAAATACTTATGCTACTTTCCTGCATCATCCCTTCCTCTTCGGGGAAAACCAACACAGTGCTGAAGAGGTAGCAGGGATCTAGGGTTACATAAGGGCGGTTACAGAGAATGGAATCTTCATATTTTGGACGCCAAGCTTGCCTCCACGCCAAGGAGAGTCCCATCCGGACACAGGTAGAATCTTCAGTCTTTGTATCTTCACAGCCCATTAGTCCGGCCCATGTCTAATAGGCCGGACGCCCGAGGACCCCTTAGTCTAGGACTCCCTCAAGCGCCGCGTTTCCACCATCAATCCACCAAAGCAGGAGTAGGGTTTTACGCGTCGCAGCGGCCTGAACCTGGGTAAAACTGCCCGTGCGATCTCTGCCGTGCTGCGTTACGCTTTTCCGCTCTTTGTGCAACGTGCTCGTCCCCCTTGCCGAACCACAAGGGGCTCAGGGCCCCATCGGTGGCTGTGGTATCTCACGACATCTCTGGCGTGCCAGGTAGGGGGCAACGCTTGCGCGGACCCAGGAGCGTATGTAGCGCATCATCTTCATCGCCATTTCCTTCCTCAATAGCTTCATCATCTGTGACACCCAAGAAGAGGCGGGGGATGATGGGAGTAGAGAGGGGGAGCGATGTCGCTTCACCCACACCCTGTCCGATCTCCATCGCCTCCCTCTGCCACAGTTGTTGCGGCGGAGGGAATCAGTAGTCACAGTGGCGAGCCAATTCCTGTGGTTTGGGTGGCATGATCACCACGCTGGCCCCGTCCAGGGGAAAGGGACAAAGCGCCTGGGTACAAAGTTTTCTCTCTCCGCCACTCTCACTTATCGACAATCGAGCCACTCTGGGTTTGAGCATCACCAATGTCGATGAGTACTGCGCGAAACTTGGTTTAGTATTTGCCCTGCTTAGGGAAATCCTGAGTGTAGCGCTGGTGCGAATCCGTTGATCGACGCCCCGACAAGTGTGCTCCGGCAAGGCCATTCGCATTAGCGTGACTTCTATGCCAGCCGCCACCAGATTGTCTAAAAAGTATAGAGTGGAGGAGAGGAAAACTGGTCGTGCCCAGCGCAGCGTCCCGCCGCCGCAAGATACATATGGTTTCTTATCGGCCCCTGTCGGGAACTAGAGAGCTACGCCCATGACATCCATCTTTCCCAAACTTGCGAGCGCGACAAGCACTTGCGGCTAAAGTGAGTGGGAGGAAGTGAGGACAAAAGCTAAGTCTATACAGTCATTGCTCTCTTATGAGTTCGATATTTAACATCTGTTTATCCCTTGAGCACCAAAGTGTTCAGATGAGGAAATCTCTTGTGTAATGGCACCTTGCTAGTTTCTTTGTCTGCACCCTCATTCTGTTTCGAGCCTGCTTGCAAAATGAGCAGCTGCGTTGAGAACTACCAAGGAAAAACCTGTCGGGACGCATCCATGCCAAGATGAACGTTAAGGGCATCCCCCTTACGACAGTTGCGGCGAATATGATACCGACGAGCAACCAAAGCATGCATAGAGACTAATCATACGAACACTTACGGGTGAACTCTAATGGGATAAACACGCAATTACGACAGTTGCAGCGAATGTGATACCGACGAGCAACCAAAGCATGCGTAGAGACTAATCATACAAACACTTACGGGTGAACTCTAATGGGATAAACACACAATTAAGATTAAGCGAGGACATCCCACACAGACATAAATAAAAACAGTGTCTAAACACAAGACATGGCTCATGTTTTGTTACAAGACAACATGGTGGAGAGAACAGTTCAACGCCGGGCCTGGCGACCACGTGGAGCGTTGGGACGGAAATGACCTTGGCGGCAAGGGGAGTAGCCTTCTCCTCGGCAGCAGAGACGTCCGCGCCCTCTGGCGGCTTCCTGAAGCCATTGGCTAGGTCGAGGTCCTGATGGCGGCAGGCGATATTGCTGAAGACCAGGAAGAGGGCATCACGAGCAAGCTTCCGGGCTTCCGTCGTGAAGTGACCGGCCCTCCCCTCTTCATGCACCTTCAGCTTGTCGATCAGCTCGTTGAAGAAGACACCTAGCTTGACGCCGAGGACCGCTTGCCTGCTGACCGAGAAGATTGGCCCTTCCATACCCATCGCTGGAGCTTGGGTGGTGAGGCGCTCGGCAATATCGATCAAGCTCTTGATCCAGATGTTGACCTGTTCGGAGTGATTCACCAGTTGGTCCTATGCATCCTTCCGGAGACGCCTGGCAGTGTCCAAGTCTTTTGTCAGCTGCTGCTCACGGGCCCCGCTGGACTCTACCGAGCTCTCCAAGCTGCCGATCCTGGCTTTTAGGTCTTCAATGGTGCTGTTGGCGGTCCCGAGCTCTTGACCCTTGGAGGAGAGCTGCGATTGTGTATCCTTCAAAAGGGTCTCCACTTTCTGCACCTCCTCCTTGAGGGTCGCGACCTCCTTGGTGCTCCCGGCAAGCTCTTCCGTCAGCTTGGTCACCTGTTTGTCAAGAGCAGTCTTGGCAGAGGAAGCAACGACAAGGTCATCAGCAAGTTTCTTCAACTGGGTAGCGGAATCAGCAGTGAGGGCGTCTAGGGCGGCCTTGTGTTTGTCCTCTAGCTCCTTGGCCCGCTGCTGCATAAGGGCTTCCAGATCATCGTCTTTGGCACGAAGGGTGGCCTCAAGTTTCTCCTCCCAAGAAGAGATGTCTTGCTCCCTGGCATCCAGAAGCGCCTTGCGCTCTACCATGCAAGCCTCCCGGGCAATGACATCCTCCCTCGCGATCGAGATCATCTCTTACTGCTTCATTAGGACTTGGAACTGCTTGCCGTGCCAGTCGCACAGCTCGTTGCCCTTGTCCTTCAGTTGCTGATCCACCTTTTTGGCAGACTTGCGCTGCTCCTTGAGCACCAGCCATTTCTAGTTATGACGGCCCGCATCTATTTAATGCCTGCCACCATGGATTCCAGGAAGGACAAATCCATCACGATAGCAATAGAGTCATCCGCCTCATCGACCTCTTGATATAGTGACGCCAAGATACGCTGGAGCTCCTCGTCAAGTTTCACGCTCGTCGCCACTGACGAGGCGGGGGCTCCAAGCCCAGGCTATGTGAGCACTAGTGCCACTGACCTGAGGATGGCTACGAGCCCCCTGCCGCGGTACCAAATGAGGGAAGGGGTCCATGGTCTGAAGGGGAGCATTCTCCTCGACCATCTCCCCCGCCCTGGGCACGCCGTCGAGAACTTGCTCCGTTTCCATTGGAGGCTCATTTACGCTCCTGACAACAAGCTTGTCGGCTTCATCTGCGACATCCGTCCCTATGCTGGCCACTTCCTCCAGTAGTTCAGGCTCTTCGACCTGAGGTACTGCAAGTGAGGATAACAAGCAATGATAAGGAAACAGAAGTATTAGAGAGCCAGAAGCATGGAACGGGGGGATAAAAGAAAGAAGCAAGAAAAGGAAGCAAACCGGTTACCTAGAGGAGTCTACCATGCGGAAGCTTAAGTCTCCCCGGCAACATTGCCTGCCGTGCCATGATTCCCGTCCCCCTCCGCGACAACCACAACATGGTCCTGAACGGATCCTTCCATGACAATCCTTGCCAGGGAACCTTCGAGTTAGACAACGGACAGAGCGAGCCCTTCCTGAAGGGGCTCCCCCCTGGGTCTTCTCTCCTCCTCCTCCAGCCGGGAAGGATGGGAGCTCCTCTGCATCGTTCCCCGTGGGAGGAACCAATCACGTGCTCTCATGTCGGGGGTGCTACCTCTTGAGCATGCGTTGGTTTTCCCTTGAAGAGGAAAGGGTGATGCAACAAAGTAGCGTAAGTATTTCCCTCAGTATTTGAGAACCAAGGTATCAATCCAATAGGAGGTAACACGCAAGTCCGTAATACCCGCACAAACAAACAAGAACCTCGCAACTAACATGATAAAGGGGTTTTCAATCCCTTCACGGTCACTTACGAAAGTGAGATCTCATAGAGATAATAAGATAAATATTTTTGGTATTTTTATTGTATAGATTGGAAAATAAAGATTGCAAAATAAACAATGATAGAAATAGCAAGTAGATAGGAAAATAATATAATGGAAAATAGACCCGGGGCCATAGGTCTCACTAGTGGCTTCTCTCACGATAGCAAATTCTACGGTGGGTGAACAAATTACCGTCGAGCAATTGATAGAAAAGCGCATAGTTATGAGAATATCTAGGCATGATCATGTATATAGGCATCACGTCCGCGACAAGTAGATCGAAACGATTCTGCATCTACTACTATTACTCCACACATCGACCGCTATCCATCATACATCTAGAGTATTAAGTTCATAAGAACAGAGTAACGCATTAGGCAAGATGACATGATGTAGAGGGATAAACTCAAGCAATATGATATAAACCCCATCTTTTTATCCTCGATGGCAACAATACAATACATGCCTTGCTACCCCTGCTGTCACTTGGAAAGGACACCGCAAGATTGAACCCAAAGCTAAGCACTTCTCCCATTGCAAGAAAGATCAATCTAGTAGGCCAAACCAAACTGATAATTCGAAGAGACTTGCAAAGATATTAAATCATGCATAAAAGAATTCAGAGAAGAATCAAATATTGTTCATAGATAATCTTGATCATAAACCTACAATTCATCAGATCTCGACAAACACACCGCTAAAAGAATTACATCGAATAGATCTCCAAGAGAATCGAGGAGAACTTTGTATTGAGATCCAAAGAGAGAGAGAGAAGAAGCCATCTAGCTAATAACTATGGACCCGAAGGTCTGTGGTAAACTACTCACACATCATCGGAGAGGCTATGGTGTTGATGTAGAAGCCCTCCGTGATCGATTCCCCCTCCAGCGGAGCACCGGAAAAGGCCCCAAGATGGGATCTCACGGGTACAAAAGGTTGCGGCGGTGGAAATAGGGTTTCGTGGTGCTCTCAGATGTTTTCGGGGTATATGAGTATATATAGGCAAAAGAATAAGGTCGGCGGATCCACGAGGGGCCCATGAGGGTGGGGGGCGCGCCTACCCCCTGGGGCGCGTCCTCCTACCTCGTGGCAGCCTCATTTCTTCCGCGACGTCCACTCCAAGTCTCCTAGATTGCGTTTGTTCCAAAAATAACTCCCCCGAAGGTTTCATTCCATTTGGAATCCGTTTGATCTTCCTTTTGTGCGAAACACTGAAATAGGCAAAAAACAGCAATTTGCACCGGGCGTTTGGTTAGTAGGTTAGTCCCAAAAATAATATAAAAAGGTATATTAAAGCCCATTAAACATCCAAAACAGATAATATAATAGCATGGAACAATAAAAAATTATAGATACATTGGAGACGTATCAAGCATCCCCAAGCTTAATTCCTGCTCGTCCTCGAGTAGGTAAATGATAAAAATAGAATTTTTAATGTGGAATGCTACCTAGCATAATTCTCAATGTAATTTTCTTTATTGTGGCATGAATGTTCAGATACGAAAGATTCAAGACAAAAGTTTAATATTGACATAAAAATAATAATACTTCGAGCACACTAACAAATCAATCATGTCTTCTCAAAATAACATGGCGAAAGAAAGTTATCCCTACAAAATCATATAGTCTGGCTATGCTCTATCTTCATCACACAAAGTATTTAATCATGCACAACCCCGATGACAAGCCAAGCAAATGTTTCATACTTTTGATGTTCTCAAACTTTTTCAATCTTCACGCAATATATGAGTGTGTGCCATGGATATAGCACTATAGGTGGAATATAATGGTGGTTGTGGAGAAGACAAAAAGGGAGAAGATAGTCTCACATCAACTAGGCGTATCAACATGCTATGGAGATGCCCATCAATAGATATCAATGTGACTGAGTAGGGATTTCCATGCAACAGATGCACTAGAGCTATAAGTGTACGAAAGCTCAACAAAAGAAACTAAGTGGGTGTGCATCCAACTCGCTTGCTCACGAAGACCTAGGGCATTTTGAGGAAGCCCATCATTGGAATATACAAGCCAAGTTCTATAATGTAAAATTCCCACTAGTAAATGAAAGTGACAACATAGGAGACTCTCTATCATGAAGATCATGGTGCTACTTTGAAGCACAAGTGTGGTAAAAGGATAGTAACATTGGCCCTTCTCTCTTTTTCTCTCATTTTTTCTTTTTTTATTTGGGCCTTTTCTCTCCTTTTTTGTGGCCTTCTTTTTCTTTTCGTCTGGATTCTCATCCCGACTTGTGGGGGAATCATAGTCTCCATCATCCTTTCCTCACTTGGGACAATGCTCTAATAATGATGATCATCACACTTTTATTTACTTACAACTCAAAAATTACAACTCGATACCTAGAACAAAATATGACTCTATATGAATGCCTCCGACGGTGTACTGGGATGTGCAATGAATCCAGAGTCACATGTATGAAAGAATTTTAAAGGTTGCTTTTCCACAAATTCGATGTCAACTACATGATCATGCAAAGCAATATGACAATGATGTAACATGTCATAACAAACGGAACAGTGGTAAGTTTCATGGCAATATATCTTGGAATGGCTATGGAAATGCCATAATAGGTAGGTATGGTGACTGTTTTGAGGAAGGTATATGGTGGGTGTATGGTACCTGTGAAAGTTGCGCAGTACTAGAGAGGCTAGCAATGGTGGAAGGGTGAGAGTGCGTATAATCCATGGACTCAACATTAGTCATAAAGAACTCACATACTTATTGCAAAAATCTATTAGTTATTGAAACGAAGTACTACGCGCATGCTGCTAGGGGGATAGATTGGTAGAAAAGATCATCGCTCGTCCCCGACCGCCACTCATAAGGAAGACAATCAATAAATAAATCATGCCCCGACTTCATCACATAACGGTTCACCATACGTTCATGTGATAATCCACAAGTATAGGGGATCGCAATAGTTTTCGAGGGTAGAGTATTCAACCCAAATTTATTGATTCGACACAAGGGGAGCAAAAGAATATTCTCAAGTATTAGCAGCTGAGTTGTAAATTCAACCACACCTGGAAACTTAATATCTGCAGCAGGGTATTTAGTAGCAAAGTAATACGATAGTAGAGGTAACAGTGGTAAAAGTAATATTTTTGGTTTTATAGTAACTGTAACAGTAGCAATGGAAAACTAAATAAGCGAAGAACAATATATGGAAAGCTCGTAGGCATTGGATCGGTGATGGAGAATTATGTCAGATGCGATCGATCATGCAACAGCTATAACATAGGGTGACACAGAACTAGCTCCAGTTCATCAATGTAACGTAGGCATGTATTCCGAATATAGTCATACGTGCTTATGGAAAAGAACTTGCATGACATCTTTTGTCCTACCCGCCCGTGGCAGCGGGGTCCAATTGGAAACTAAGGGATATTAAGGCCTCCTTTCAATAGAGTACCGGACCAAAGCATTAACACATAGTGAATACATGAACTCCTCAAACTATGGTCATCATCGGGAGTGGTCCCGATTATTGTCACTTCAAGGTTGCTGGATCATAACACATAGTAGGTGACTTTTGACTTGCAATATAGGATCAAGAAATCACATATACTCATGAAAACATAATAGGTTCAGATCTGAAATCATGGCACTCGGGCCCTAGTGACAAGCATTAAGCATAGCAAAGTCATAGCAACATCAATCTCAGAACATAGTGGATACTAGGGATCAAAACCTAACAAAACTAACTCGATTACATGATAAATCTCATCCAACCCATCACCGTCCAGCAAGCCTACAATGGAATTACTCACGCATGGCGGTGAGCATCATGAAATTGGTGATGGAGGAAGGTTGATGATGACGATGGCGACGGATTCCCCTCTCCGGAGCCCCAAACACACTCCAGATCAGCCCTACCTAGAGAGTTTAGGGCTTGGCGGCAGCTCCGTATCGTAAAACGTGATGAATCCTTCTCTTTGATTTTTTCTCCCCCCGAACACGAATATATGGAGTTGGAGTTGAGGTCGGTGGAGCACCAGGGGGCCCACGAGGCAGGGGGCGCGCCTCCCACCCTTGTGGACAGGGTGTGGGCCCCCTGGCCTTGATTCTTTTGCCAGTATTTTATATATATTCCAAAATAATTCTCCGTTGATTTTCAGGTCATTTCGAGAACTTTTATTTCTACACAAAAATAACACCATGGCAATTCTGCTGAAAATAGCGTCAGTCCGGGTTAGTTCCATTCAATTCATGCAAGTTAGAGTCCAAAACAAAGGCAAAAGTGTTTGGAAAAGTAGATACGATGGAGACGTATCAACTCCCCTAGCTTAAACCTTTGCTTGTCCTCAAGCAATTCAGTTGATAAACTGAAAGTGATAAAGAAAAACTTTTACAAACTCTGTTTGCTCTTGTTGTTGTAAATATGTAAAGCCAACATTCAAGTTTTCAGCAAAGATTATGAACTAACCATATTCACAATAACACTTAGGTCTCATGTTTACTCATATCAATGGCATAATCAACTAGCGAGCAATAATAATAAATCTCGGATGACAACACTTTCTCAAAACAATCATAATATGATATAACAAGATGGTATCTCGCTAGCCCTTTCTAAGACCGCAAAACATAAATGCAGAGCACCTTTAAAGATCATGGACTGACTAGATATTGTAATTCATGGTAAAAGAGATCCAGTCAAGTCATTCTCAATGTAAACTAACAGTAATGAATGCAAATGACAGCGGTGCTCTCCAATTGGTGCTTTTTAATAAGAGTATGATGACTCAACATAAAAGTAAATAGACATGCCCTTCACAGAGGGAAGCAGGGATTTGTAGAGGTGCCAGAGCTTGGTTTTGAAATAGATATGAACAATATTTTGAGCGGTATACTTTCATTGTCAACATAACAACTGAGAGATCTCGATATCTTCCATGCTACACACATTATAGGCGGTTCCCAAGCAGAATGGTAAAGTTTGTACTCCCCCACCACCAACAAGCATCAATGTCTTCCCCGAAACAACGGGTGCCTCCAACTAACAACAATCCTGGGGGAGTTTTGTTTGCAATTATTTTGTTTTGATTTGCTTAAAGCATGGGACTAGGCATCCCGGTGACCAGCCATTTTCTCGTGAGTGAGGAGCGGAGTACACTCCTCTTGAGAATAACCCGCCTAGCATGGAGGATACAGACAACCTTAGTTGATACATGAGCTATTCGAGCATACAAAACAGAATGTTTATTTGAAGGTTTCGAGTTTGGCACATACAAATTTACTTGGAACAACAGGTAGATACCATATATAGGTAGGTATGGTGGACTCATATGGCATAACTTTGGGGTTTATGGAATTGGATGCACAAGCAGTATTCCCTCTTAGTACAGGTGAAGGCTAGAAAAAGGCTGGGAAGTGACCAGCTAGAGATCGACAACAGTCATGAACATGCATTAAAATTAATCAACACCGAATGCAAGCATGAGTAGGATATAATTCACCATGAACATAAATATCGTAGAGGCTATTTTGATTTTGTTTCAACTACATGCGTGAACATGTGCCAAGTCAAGCCACTCGAATCGTTCAAAGGAGGATGCCACCCCATCATACCACATCACAACCATTTTAATAGCATGTTGTCACGCAAGGTAAACCATTATAAACTCCTAGCTAATTAAGCATGGCATAAGCAACTATAATCTCCAATTGTCATTGCAAACATGTTTCTTTCCTAATAGGCTGAATCAGGAACAATGAACTAATCATATTTACAAAAACAAGAGAGGTCGAGTTCATACCAGCTTTTCTCATCTCAATCAATTCATCATATATCGTCATTGTTGCCTTTCACTTGCACGACCGAATAGTTTGGATCATAATAATAGTGCACGTGCATTGGACTAAGTTGGAATCTGCAGGCATTCAATTCAAGGGAGAAGACAAGGTAATATGGGCTCTTGGGTTAGATCAACAATAATGCATATAAGATCCACTCAAAATTTTCATCGTGGTCTTCTCCTCTCGACCCCAACAAGAAAAGAAATAAAATTATTTACATGGGAAAGCTCCCAACAAGCAAAATAAGAATGAGAAATCTTTTTGGGTTTTCTTTTTAATTTCTACTACTACAGGCATGGAAAGTAAACTAGTTAAAAGCTACAACTATTTTTTTTGTTTTTCTTAAGGTTTATTAAACACACAAGAAGAAAGCTAAAAACAGAAAATAAACTAG
Source organism: Triticum aestivum (assembly GCF_018294505.1). Lineage (NCBI taxonomy): Eukaryota > Viridiplantae > Streptophyta > Magnoliopsida > Poales > Poaceae > Triticum > Triticum aestivum. The sequence goes on from NC_057809.1 coordinate 92,949,828, forward strand.
CATGGATGATACAATGAAAAAGTATGAGCACCGACAACTAGCATGAGTGTGTGAACATAAATGTAATGTCGGTGAGAAATACATACTCCCCCAAGCTTAGGCTTTTGGCCTAAGTTGGTCTATTGCCACGGCTGGCCTGGCGGATATCCGAAGTTGTAACTGGGGCCGTACTGAGAAGGAGCCTCGGGTTGCCACTGGTTGGCAATCTCCTCCGGATCCCATTGGTAAACAGACTGTCGTGAAGGATCAAATTGTGGTTCCGGCTCTAGCTCTGTAGCTGATGCAGGGTTTCGGTAGGCGTGAATGGCCTCCGGCGGAACAAGGTACTTGCCTGCAGATAAGTCAAACAAGGAAGGAGCAGGAAAAGTGACAGTTTTAGGGTGATATTTTTAATCAAAAATCAGCTTGTACTTAAGCATCTTTTCCTTATTCTTAACGATAAAATCATGTGCTACCATACTCTTATAGTCTAGAAAAACAGGAGGCATCAACTTTCCTTCCTTCTCATAATGCCTAATAGGTATGTTAAAGTGTGCAGCGAGGCGCGAGGCGAAGATACCTCCCAAGATGGGGCCCTTAGTACGGTTAAGATTTAACCGCTTTGCAACAATAGCGCCCATACTAAATGTGTCATCAGGGAACAAGGCATGGCACAAAATAACAATATCAGGGGCACTAAGGTTGCCACAGTTTCCGCGACCAATCAAGCATCTACTAGCAAATATTGCAAAGTAACGTAGAACAGGAAAATGTATGCTAGTAATTCTTGCATCGGAAACCTTCCTAGTTTCTCCTACAACAATTGTGTCAATAAACCCCTCCACATCGTTATGATGTGGTTCCTCTACGCTGCCTGAAAAGGGCAACTTGCAGACCTCACAAAATGCATAGAGGGACATCTCCTTATACTCATCATATAGATAGAAATCCACCGAAGGTGGTGACCTCCTAGCATGGAAATGAAAAATTTGCACAAAAATATTAGTGAGTAAGAGATACTGTTCGCGTTGGTCGCGGGGGAAATCGGTGAGGCCTGCATTCTCAGCCAACTCATAAAAATCATCATAAATCCCGGTTGCTCTCAAGAAATCATCACAAGGCCATTCACACGGCCGAACTTCCACTGTGCGAGGGAGATTATATTTGGGCCTCTTATCCTCCTCACTTTGCTTATCCTTCGAGCTTCGGCTCGATGAGCCCCTCAAAAATCTCTTCATCTTTTTCTGAAAATTTCTGAAATTTTTAGTAACTTCAAAATAAAAGTGAACCAAACTCAACAAAATTGATAGCAACTACTCCTACAAGTGCCTAGAGGCCATATCATGCATTAGAACTACTTGGGACGATATAAATTTGACATGCAAGCTCAAGAACAGGGTCACCTAGGCAGCAAAAATTTGCAGCAAATAAAGCACTAGAACAAAAAATAATTGGACCATTGGAGGAGTCACATACCAAAGAACAATCCCCCAAAGCAGTTTTGTGAATGGAGCTTTGAGCTAGGAGATCGAAAATGGCAGCAAGATGAGCAAGAACTCGTGCTTGAGCTGGATGGTGATTTTTTTGGGAGGAAGAAGGAGTGTGTGGTGGCTCGAATAAGTGGAGGGGAGCCACCATGGGCCCACGAGGCAGGGGGGCGCGCCCAGGGGGGTGGGCGTGCCCTGGACCCTCATGGCCAGGTGCTTGCTCCCACTGTTGTGTTCTCAGTGCCAGATATTCTCAAATATTCTAAAAAATGATATTAAATTTTCAGGGCATTTGGAGAACTTTTATTTTCGAGGTAATTTTTTATTGCACGGATAATTCAGAAAACAGATAGAAAATACTATTTTTTGCTTTATTTAATACAAATAACAGAAAGTAAAAAGAGGGTACAGAGAGTTGTGTTTTCTATGTTCATCCATCTCATGCTCATCAAAAGGAATCCACTAACAAGGTTGATCAAGTATTGTTAACAAACTCATGCCGAATAACATGGAACTGGAGAAATTTCAAATAACACTAGGTTACCTCAACGGGGATATGCATGTCCCCAACAATAAGAATATCATATTTCTTCTTGATAGTAGGAAGAGGAAATTCAAAACCTCCAATAGTAGCAATTGGAATTTTCCCAATAGAATTGATATTGTGGACTTGAGGTTGTTTCCTCGGAAAGTGTACCATATGCTCACTACCATTAACATGAAAAGTGACATTGCCTTTATTGCAATCAATAACAGTCCCTGCAGTATTCAAAAAGGGTCTTCCAAGAATAATAGACATACTATCATCCTCGGGAATATCAAGAATAACAAAGTCTGTTAGAATAGTAACGTTTGCAACCACAACAGGCACATCCTCACAAATACCGACAGGTATAGCAGTTGATTTGTCAGCCGTTTGCAAAGATATTTCAGTATGTGTCAACTTATTCAAATCAAGTCTACGATACAAAGAGAGAGGCATAACACTAACACCGGCTCCAAGATCACATAAATCAGTTTTAACATAGTTTCTTTTAATGGAGCATGGTATAGTTGGTACTCCTGGATCTCCAAGTTTCTTTGGCATACCACCCTTAAAAGTGTAATTAGCAAGCATGGTGGAAATTTCAGCTTCCGGTATCTTTCTCTTATTAGTAACAATATCTTTCATGTACTTAGCATAAGGGTTCATTTTAAGCATATCAGTCAAACGCATACGCAAAAAGATAGGTCTAATCATTTCAGCAAAGTGCTCAAAATCCTCACCATCCTTTTTCTTGAATGGTTTAGGAGTAAAAGGCATGGGTCTCTTTCCTTACCGTGCTTCCTATCAACAAAATCTCTCTTATCATAACGTTGATTCTTTGATTGTGGGTTATCAAGATCAACACCAGGTTCAATTTATACATCATTATTATTGCTAGGTTGAGCAGCAACATGAACAAAATCATTAACTTTATCACTTGGTTCATGTTCATTACCAGATTGTGTTTCAGCATCAGAAATAGAAATATCATTGGCATTCTCAGGTGTGTCAACAACAGGTTCACTAGAGGCATGCAAAGTCCTATCATTTTTTTCTTTCTCTTCCTTTTAGAAGGACTAGGTGCATCAATATTAATTCTCTGAGAATCTTGCTCAATTCTTTTAGGGTGGCCCTTAGGATACAAAGGTTCCCGAGTCATTTTACCCCCACTAGTCATAACTCTAACAACATTACCATTCTTATTATTTAATTCATTGAGCAAATCATTCTGACCTTTAAGTACTTGTTCTACTTGAGTGGTAACCATAGAAGCATGTTTACTAATAAGTTTTAGTTCACCTTTAACACTAGCCATATAATCACTCAAGTGTTCAATCATATAAGCATTATGTTTCAATTGTCTACCAACATAAGCATTGAAATCTTCTTGTTTAACCATAAAATTATCAAACTCATCTAAGCATTGGCTAGCAAACTTAATAGGCGGGATTTTAGCTTTATCATATATATAGAGAGAATTTACCTTTACTACCCGTGTCGGGTTATCAAGACCATGTATTTCTTCAACAGGCGGCAAACATGTATTTCTTCAATAGGTGGTAAATTCTTAACATCTTCAGTTTTTACCTTTTTCTTTCATAGATTTCTTTGCCTCTTGCATATCTTCAGGACCGAGAAATAGAATACCCCTTTTCTTCGGATTTGGCTTAGGAGTTGGTTCAGAAAGTGTCCAATTATTTTCATTAGTCAACATATTATTCAATAGCAATTCAGCTTGATCGACAGTTCTTTCCCTGAAAACACAACAAGCACAACTATCCAGGTAGTCTCTGGAAGCATCGGTTAGTCCATTATAAAAGATATCAAGTATTTCATTTTTCTTGAGTGGATGATGAGGCAAAGCATTAAGTAATCGGAGAAGCCTCCCCCAAGCTTGTGGGAGACTCTCTTCTTCAATTTGAACAAAATTATATATTTCCCTTAAAGAAGCTTGTTTCTTATGAGCGGGGAAATATTTAGCAGAGAAGTAATAAATCATATCCTGGGGAATACGCACACAACCAGGATCAAGAGAATTAAACCATGTTTTAGCATCACCCTTTAATGAGAATGGAAATAACTTAAGGATATAGTAATATCGAGTTTTCTCATCATTAGTGAACAGGGTGGCTATATCATTTCATTTAGTAAGATGTGCCACAACAGTTTTAGATTCATAGCCATAGAAAGGGTCAGATTCAACCAAAGTAATTATCTCAGGATCGACAGAGAAATCATAATCCTTATCAGTAACAAAGATAGGTGAATTAGCATAAGCAGAATCATATTTCATTCTAGCATTCAGAGATTTTTCTTTTAGCTTAGCTAATAATTTCTTAAGATCGCTCCTATCATTGCAAGCTAAGAAATCTCTAGCCGTTTCTTTATCCATAACATAACCCTTAGGAACAACAGGAAATTCATATCTAGGGGGAGAATCTTCATCATCACTTTCATCAATATTATCAGTTTCAATAATTTAATTCTCTCTATCCCTAGCAAGTTGTTCATCAAGAAATTCACCTAGTGGCACAGTAGTATCAAGCATAGAAGTAGTTTCATCATAAGTATCATGCAAAGCAGAAGTGACATCATCAATAACATGCGACCTATCGGAATCAATAGCATGTGTAGGTGTCGCAAGTTTACTCAAAACAGAAGGTGAATCAAGTGCAGAGCTAGATGGCAGTTCCTTACCTCCCCTCGTAGTTGAGGGAAAAATCTTAGTTCTTTGATCTTTCAAGTTCTTCATAGTGATAAACAGATATAAATCCCAAGTGACTTAAAGAATAGAGCTATGCTCCCCGGCAATGGTGCCAGAAAATAGTCTTGATAACCCACAAGTATAGGGGATCGCAACAGTTTTCGAGGGTAGAGTATTCAACCCAAATTTATTGATTCGACACAAGGGGAGCCAAAGAATATTCTCAAGTATTAGTAGTTGAGTTGTCAATTCAACCACACCTGGAAACTTAATATCTGCAGCAGGGTATTTAGTAGCAAAGTAATATGATAGTAGTGGTAACAGTGGTAAAAGTAATATTTTTGGTTCTATAGTAATTGTAATAGTAGCAACGGAAAAGTAAATAAGAGAAGAACAATATATGGAAAGCTCGTAGGCATTGGATTGGTGATGGAGAATTATGTCGGATGCGATCGATCATGCAACAGTTATAACAAAGGGTGACACAGAACTAGCTCCAGTTGATCAATGTAATGTAGGCATGTATTCCGAATATAGTCATACGTGCTTATGGAAAAGAACTTGCATGACATCTTTTGTCCTACTCTCCCGTGGTAGCAGGGTTCTATTGGAAACTAATGGATATTAAGGCCTCCTTTTAATAGAGTATCGAACCAAAGCATTAACACATAGTGAATACATGAACTCCTCAAACTACGGTCATCACCGGGAGTGGTCCCGATTATTTTCACTTTGGGGTTGCCGGATCATAACACATTGTTGGTGACTATTGAGTTGCAAGATAGGATCAAGAACTCACATATATTCATGAAAACATAATAGGTTCTGATCTAAAATCATGGCACTCGGGCCCTAGTGACAAGCATTAAGCATAGCAAAGTCATAGCAAAATCAATCTCAGAACATAGTGGATACTAGGGATCAAACCCTAACAAAACTAACTCGATTACATGATAAATCTCATCCAACCCATCACCGTCTAGCAAGCCTACAATGGAATTACTCACGCATGGCGGTGAGCATCATGAAATTGGTGATGGAGGAAGGTTGATGATGACGATGGCGACGGGTTACCCTCTCCGGAGCCCCAAACGAACTCCAGATCAGCCCTCCCGAGAGAGTTTAGGGCTTGGCGGCGACTCCGTATCGTAAAACGTGATGAATCCTTGTCTCTGGTTTTTCTCTCCACGAACACGAATATATGGAGTTGGAGTTAAGGTCGGTGGATCACCAGGGGCCCATGAGGCAGGGGGCGCGCCCAGGGGGGCAGGCGCGCCTCCCACCCTTGTGGACAGGGTGTGGGCCCCTAGCCTTGATTCTTTCACCAGTATTTTTTATCTATTCCAAAATAATTCTCCGTTGATTTTCAGGTCATTCCGAGAACTTTTATTTCTGCACAAAAATAACACCATGGCAATTCTGCTGAAAACAATGTCAGTCCGGGTTAGTTCCATTCAAATCATGCAAGTTAGAGTCCAAAACAAGGGCAAAAGTGTTTGGAAAAGTAGATACGACGGAGACGTATCAGCGTGCTACGGGAATCACAAACTTTAGAACAAGTATTTCTCAAATTCACAACTACTCAACTAGCATGACTCTAATATCACCATCTTCATATCTCAAAACAATTATCAAGTATCAAACTTCTCATAGTATTCAATGCACTTTTTATGAAAGTTTTTATTATACCCATCTTGGATGCTATCCTAATAGGACTACTTTTATATCCAAAGAAAATTACCATGCTGTTCTAAAAGACTCTCAAAATAATATAAGTGAAGTATGAGATATCAATAATTTCTATAAAATATAACCACCATCGTGCTCTTAAAAAGATATAAGTGAAGCACTAGAGCAAAATTATCTAGCTCAAAAGATATAAGTGAAGCACACAGAGTATTCTAATAAATTCCGATTCATGTGCGTATCTTCAAAATGTGTGTACAGCAAGGATGATTGTGGTAAACTAATAAGCAAAGACCCAAATCATACAAGACGCTCCAAGCAAAACACATATCATGTGGTGAATAAAAATATAGCCTCAAGTAAAGTTACCAATGGACGAAGACGAAAGAGGGGATGGCTTCCGGGACATCCCCAAGCTTAGGCTTTTGGTTTACCTTGAATTTTACCTTGGGCATCCCCAATCTTAGTCTCTTTCCACTCCTTATTCCAAAATCCATCAAATCTTTACCCAAAACTTGAAAACTTCACAACACAAAACTTCAACAGAAAATCTCATGAGCTCTGTTAGTATAAGAAAACAAACCACCACTTCAAGGTACTGTAATGAATTCATTCTTTATTTATATTGGTGTTAAACCTACTGTATTACAAATTATCTATGGTTCATACCCCCCGATACTAGCCATAGATTCATCAAAATAAGCAAACAACACACGAAAAACAGAATCTGTCAAGAACAGAACAGTCTGTAGTAATCTGTAGGTTTCAAATACCTATGTAACACCAAAAATTCTTAAATAAATTCATGGACGTGAGGAATTTGTCTATTAATCATCTTCAAAAAGAATCAACCTAATCGCACTCTCCAGTAAAAAATGGCAGCTAATCTCGTGAGCGCTAAAGTTTCTATTTTTTACAGCAAGATCGCAAAGACTTCCCCCAAGTCTTCCCAAAGGTTCTACTTGGCACAAACACTAACTAAAACACAAAACCGCATCTAAACAGAATCTAGATGAATTATTTATTACTAAACAGGAACAAAAAACAAGAAATAAAATAAAATTGGGTTGCCTCCCAACAAGCGCTATCGTTTAACGCCTCTAGCTAGGCATAAAAATAAGAATAGATCTAGGTATTGTCACCTTTGGTATGCAATCCATAAGTGGCTCTCATAATAGATTAATAAGGTAATTTAATTTTCTTCCTAGGAAAGTGTTCCATGCATTTCCTTAACGGAAATTGAAATCTAACATTTCCTTCTTTCATTTCAATAATTGCACCAATCGTTCTAAGGAAAGGTCTACCAAGAATAATAGGACAAGTAGGATTGCAATCTATATCAAGAACAATGAAATCTACAGGCACATAATTCCTATTTGCAATGATAAGAACATCATTAATCCTTCCCATAGGTTCCTTAATGGTGGAATCCTTAAGATGCAAGTTTAAAGAACAATCATCAAATTCACGGAAATCTAACACATCACACAAAGTTTTTGGAATCGTGGAAACACTAGCACCCAAATCACATAAAGCATATCATTCATGATCTCTAATTTTAATTTTAATAGTAGGTTCCCACTCATCATAAAGTTTTCTAGGGATAAAAACTTCTAATTCAAGCTTTTCTTCATAGGATTGCATTAAGGCATCAACGATATGTTTGGTAAAAGCTTTATTTTGATCATAAGCATGAGGAGAATTTAGCACGGTTTGCAACAAGGAAATACAATCTATCAAAGAGAAATTATCATAATTAATTTCCTTTAAATTCAAAATAGTGGGTTCATTGCTATGTAAAGTCTTGACCTCTTCAATCCCACTTTTACCAATTTTTGCATCAAGATCTAAAAACTCCGAATCATTGGGACGCCTTTTAACTAAAGTTGACTCATCTCCAGTCCCATCATTATCAAGATTCATATTGCAAAACAAATATTAAATATGAGACACATCAATCACTTTTAGATCTTCATCCTTATTATCGTGAAAACTAGAAGAACACACTTTTTAAAGCAATCCTTTTTAGCACGCATCCTAGCGGTTCTTTCTTTGCACTCGTCAATGGAAATTCTCATAGATTTGAGAGACTCATTGATATCATGCTTAGGTGGAATAGATCTAAGTTTCAAAGAATCAACATCAAGAGAAATTCTATCCACGTTCCTAGCCAACTCATCAATCTTAGGCATTTTTCTTCAAACAAAGCATTGAAATTCTTTTGCGAAATCATAAATTCTTGAACAGTAGTCTCAAAATCAGAGGGAATCTTATTAAAATTTCCATAAGAGTTGTTGTAGGAATTACCATAATTATTAGAGGAATTACTAGGAAACGACCTAGGGTTAAATTTTCCTCTATACGCGTTGTTACCAAAATTGTTCCTACAAACAAAATTCACATCCATAGATTCATTGTTATTCTCAATCAAAGTAGACAAAGCTGTATCATTAGGATCAGAAGAAACACTCTTATTAGCAAACAATTTCATAAGTTCATCCGTCTTTCCACTAAAAACATTAATCTCTTCTATCACATGAACCTTTTTACTAGTAGATCTTTCGGTGTGCCATTGAGAATAATTAACCATAATATTATCTAGGAGTTTAGTAGCTTCTCTTAAAGTGATTTCCACAAAAGTGCCTCCTGCGGCCGAATCTTAAAGATTTCTAGAAGCAAACTTCAATCCAACATAAAATTTTTGTATGATCATCCATAAGTTTATTCCATGTGTAGGGCAATTACGTATCATTAATTTCATCCTCTCCCAAGCTTGTGCAACATGCTCATGATCAAGTTGCTTAAAATTCATAATATCGCTTCTAAGAGAGATGATCTTAGCGGGAGGAAAATACTTAGAGATAAAAGCATCTTTGCACTTATTCCATGAATCAATACTATTTTTAGGCAAAGACGAAAACCAAGTTTTAGCATGATCTCTAAGCGAAAATGGAAATAGCTTCAATTTAACAATATCATTATCCACATCTTTCTTCTTTTGCATATCACACAAATCAACAAAGCTGTTTAGATGGCTAGCGACATCTTCACTAGGAAGGCTGGAAAATGGATCTTTCATAACAAGGTTCAGCAAAGCAGTATTAATTTCACAAGATTCAGTATCGGTAAGAGGAGCAATCGGAGTGCTAAGAAAATCATTGTTGTTGGTATTGGAAAAATCACACAATTTAGTATTGTCTTGAGCCATCGTGACAAACAATCCAACACACAAGCACACAAGAAGCAAGCAAAAAGAGGCGAACGGAAAAGAGGGCGAATAAAACGGCAAGGGTGAAGTGGGGGATAGGAAAACGAGAGGCAAATGGCAAATAATGTAATGCGAGGGATAAGAGTTTGTGATGGGTACTTGGTATGTCTTGACTTGTGCATAGATCTCCCCGGTAATGGCACCAGAAATGGCTTGTTGACGGGAGATCAAATCTTGACTTGACTTGGTGCAACCTCCCAGGCAACGGCGCCAGAAATCCTTCTTGCTACCTCTTGAGCATGCGTTGGTTTTCCCTTGAAGAGGAAAGGGTGATGCAGCAAAGTAGCGTAAGTATTTCCCTCAGTTTTTGAGAACCAAGGTATCAATACCCGCACAAACAAACAAGAACCTCGCAACCAACGTGATAAAGGGGTTGTCAATCCCTTCACGGTCACTTACAAAAGTGAGATCTGATAGAGATAATAAGATAAATATTTTTGGTATTTTTATTGTATAGATTGGAAAATAAAGATTGCAAAATAAACAACGATAGAAATAGCAAGTAGATAGAAAAACAATATAACGGAAAATAGACCCCGGGCCCATAGGTTTCACTAGTGGCTTCTCTCAAGATAGCAAATTCTACGGTGGGTGAACAAATTACTGTCGAGCAATTTATTGAAAAGCGCATAGTTATGAGAATATCTAGGCATGATCATGTATATAGGCATCACGTCCGCAACAAGTAGACCGAAACGATTCTGCATCAACTACTATTACTCCACACATCGACCACTATCCAGCATGCCTCTAGAGTATTAAGTTCATAAGAATCGAGTAACGCATTAGGCAAGATGACATGGTGCAGTGGGATAAACTCAAGCAATATGACATATACCCCATCTTTTTATCCTCGATGGCAATAATACAATACGTGCCTTGCTACCCCTGCTGTCACTGGGAAATGACACTGCAAGATTGAACCCAAAGCTAAGCACTTCTCCCATTGCAAGAAAGATCAATCTAGTAGGCCAAACCAAACTGATAATTCGAAGAGACTTGCAAAGATATTAAATCATGCATAAAAGAATTCAGAGAAGAATCCAATATTGTTCATAGATAATCTTGATCATAAACCCAAAATTGATCGGATCTCGACAAACACACCGCAAAAAGAATTACATCGAATAGATCTCCAAGAGAATCGAGGAGAACTTTGTATTGAGATCCAAAGGGAGAGGATAAGCCATCTAGCTAATGTAGGGACCCGAAGGTCTATGGTAAACTACTCACACATCACCGGAGAGGCTATGGTGTTGATGTAGAAGCCCTCCATGATCGATTCCCCCTCTGGCGGAGCGCCGGAAAAGGCCCCAAGATGGGATCTCACGGGTACAGAAGGTTGCGGCGGTGGAAATAGGGCTTCATGGTGCTCTCGGATGTTTTTGGGGTATATGAGTATATATAGGCGAAAGAAGTAGGTCGGTGGAGCCACGAGGGGCCCACGAGGGTGGGGGGCGCGCCTACCCCCCTGGGCGCGCCCTCCTACCTCGTGGTCGCCTCGTTTCTTCCTTGACGTCCACTCCAAGTCTCCTGGATTGCGTTTGTTCCAAAAATAACTCTCCCGAAGGTTTCATTCCGTTTGGATTTTGTTTGATATTCCTTTTTTGCGAAACACTAAAATAGGAAAAAACAACAATTTGCACTAGGCCTTTGGTTAGTAGGTTAGTCCCAAAGATAATATAAAAAAGGTATATTAAAGCCCATTAAACATCCAAAATAGATAATATAATAGCATGGAATAATAAAAAATTATAGATACGTTGGAGACGTATCAGGGGGCTGAGCTGGGGGCTCGGTGTCGGGATGTTTGTGCTGCTCCCCGCCAGGCCCGTACCCTCCATAGTCTTCGGCGAGTACATACGCTTGAGCCGTTTCGACCGATGGATGAGGGTCTCCGTCTCTTCCTCCTCCTCATTATCAACAAAGGCAAGCAAGATCAGCCAACAAATGCAAGCAAGCATACTAAAGCTACAACAAGAAGAAGGGGGGGGGGAGTGGCCTCCCTTACTCTTCATCGATGAGCACGGAGCCTAGCTCGAATTCTATAGGCGGCGAAGACGCCCTGCTTCTCTTCTAGAGCGGTGGGATAGAGCTCCCCGGTGGCTTCGAGCCTTGCCGAGACACAGGGGCTCCAGCGAGGATGAGCTTTGCGAAGAACCCGAGCCAGACTCAGAAATGGAGTCGCTTCCCATGAGCCTTGATTGCTTGGCGGGAGAGGATTTGGCCTCAGCAAGGCGAGAAGACTGTTGGCGCACCACGTCCGACTTGCTGCCCTTGAAGGTAGTCTTCTTAGCAGCAAGTACGGGATCAGGGGCCACTGCTCCCCGAGTGGCAGCACACCTGCGAGGGCCCTGGTCCATAACTGGCTCGAGGGCTCGAGGGCACGGGGGGCGGGGAGATCTTTAGTACCGGTTGGTAACACCAACCGGTACTAAAAGGTTTGGGGGTTTTGTTTTATTTATTTATTTTTCCTTTAGTTTTGTGTTTTCCATTTCATTTTTTATTTGCTGGTATTTTATGATACTACATATTGTACACGTTATGCATATATATAAATAGAATTTCTCATAGAACCGATCATACATACGTTTATATATATATATATATATATATATATATATATATCATCGAATGTCTCGCACCACCATTCACGCATACACATGTATATATATATACAATTTGGTATATACAATTTCTCCTACAATTTGCAGATCATTACATGGAGTCATGACCTCGCTATCGGGTAACAGAATTATCCTTAGGGATCTATGACCTGGTCGAGCAAAAATCCCGCTATTTCCTCTTGAAGTGCTCATATGCGAGCCTCCGGTAGTAGCTGATCCCGCATCTCCTTCATCTTTAAAGAAGAGATCAAAATATACATGTATTATTAGTTGTGTGTATATATATTAGATAATGATGTAAAAATTGTGAATAGTGTTCTCACAAATGTACCCAGAGGTCTCTATCGGTTCTGGTCCTTTCAGTAGTCATCATGCGAATGTTCTCGCAAACGTAGAACACGCATAAATCAGTCCCCAACGCCTACTTCAGGGCCTTTATGAGAATATAATTCAATCCGATAATAATTAGTCAAGCATGATAATTAATTGCATTGAAACTATAATTAAAGAGATATGGTAGCTAGCTGGTACTAGCTACTTAATTAGTTACCTTGGGTCGGATCCATTTCAGCTCTTTTCTCCATTGGCCATCAACCTGTTTGATAAACTTTTGCCAAGCCCAGCCCGCCAGCAAAGAAAATCAATAAAGGAGTTATTAATTGTTGATATTAGGAAATGACGAACCATAAAGAGGCCGACATATATAGTTCGATAATGATTGAAATTACCTGTTGACCATCCCCTTCACGATTTCGAAGTCAGTATATTTTTTAAGTAGTGAGTCCAGTACTTGAACTTTCCCCTCGTCAACTTCAATGATTAACAAGATCCAGTGGTATCTGCATGCGCACACGTTTGCATGTATAATTAAGCGGCCATGTGCATAACTCATCAACTACCCTAAACCCTATACACTTATTAACATCTAGCTAGTAAGCAAAAATGGAATTTGTAGTACAAGATAGTGTGACTCACAGGAAGTTGTAAGGAACTAGTATTTCTGGACAGTCATTTAGGTGCTTCAAGAACTCTAGCAAGCTTTTCTCTACATGTGGTCGATCATATTCTTGTGACCATGTATTTTCATTAATGCTATTTGGGTCAATGAACCCAATCCCATAGCGTCCAGCTTTTTTCATTTCAAACTTCTTCATTCTGCATAATACAACAGAAGAGAATATAGTGAGGATAATTACCGGTAATGAATAGAACGAGCACTATAGCTAGCTGGAGAATTAAATTAATTACAGAAAGAAACCGCTTACAAACAATAGCAACTGATGATAGATTTGTCAAGTGCGTCTTGATTGAATAAATGAAACATTTCTTGAAACTCAACCCATAGATCTTTTTCATGGTAGTAATAGCCTTTAGGTACTTTCACCATGAGGGACTCTCGATTGGTAGTCTTGACTTCTTTCATGTACCGTTGATGCAATTCATACATTCTCGTTGTTAGAAACTTGACCCCTCAAGCTTCACCATAGGCTGGCCGCGGGCATATTTCCATTTTACGTTCGCCTCTCTAATCGTATCCATGGGGTTGATCTCTAGGAGTTGATAAATAGTGACGCCGGCCTCTTCAGCCATCCTTCTATGAGCGTCGGTTATTACCAGCTGATCGGCGCCGGTACTCGCATGTGTTGATACAATGAGCGGGGGGATCGATTGCACCGCCTGTTCTCCCAGTTGGGGAACAATTTTCCCACTTTTTTTGGCAGCTGCTTGGCTCGAGCTCGAGCTCGACTCATTATTTCGTGCTTGATATCCCTTCTTGATTTGGCACTCATAGTCTGAGTCCCTAGGCTTGGGAGCTGGTGCTTGAGCCATACGAATGAAGTGGTCAACGACATGTTCAGTCACTTTCTCCTTTGGCAGCGGTGGTGGTTTTGGCCCCTGTTGGGCCCTCACTTGGGCTTGGCATTCGAATTTGTTTTCCTCCGGAGTCATGTCGTAAGGCCTCTTCAGAAGAGGCGTGAGGCTTGGACCAAATTGAAATCGCTTGCCTCCTGTACCTTTACTTGTACTGCTAGGCACCATAGCTGCGACAACTCTCTTCCGCTATTGCTTAGGCAGTGGAGCCCGCTGAGGCAACGGAGATGGCTGATGTGCCTGACTTGGAGGAGGAGGAGTGGGCTGACGCGGTGCCGGACTTGGAGTAGGAGGAGTGGCCTGACGCGGTGCCGGACTTGGAGGAGGAGGAGTGGCCTGCCGCGTTGGCGGACTTGAAGGAGCAGGACTCTGCTGAGGCGGTGGCTGATGACTTGGAGGAGCGAGAGTCTGCTGACGTGATGGTGGACTTCGAGGAGGAGTCGGCTGACGTGGTGTCGTTGGCCTTGGAAAGGTGATGCAATCCTTTCTCCATAGGATGATACGATGTATGGCCTCTCCCAGTGTGTGCTCGTCATCACCTCTAGGAATGTCAAGCCCTAGCCCCGAGTATTGTGCCACCACTTCATCAACCACGACATGAGCATAGCCAGCTGGAATCGGGTTGCAATGGAAGGTTGCTTTAGGGGATTGTATAAGCAATGTCACCCGCCACCTTCATGGATTTGTTCTTCATTTTGAAGTGTAGCTCACAATTAGTGTTCTCCATGATGTCATCCACAGGGTATCTATCCAGCAGTGCCTCGCCCAGGGCGGAACCCACGCTGCTTCTCGGCATGGATGGGATGGTGCTATCCAATGCTGGATCCGCTAGCTGCTGCCGCTACTGAGACCCCCTTTCTTGGCTAAGTGAGTCGATCTACTGCTGCTGCCACTGGAATTGTAGTGCCAACTCCGCGTGCGATGATTCTAGGCCTTTAAGGTGTTCTGCTTCCTGCTTCCTCTGCTCCTCCTCTAGCTTCCTCTTCTTCTCCTCCTCCATCTTGTTTCTCTCACGGCTTCTATAGTCGGCGTTCCAGTCCGCAAACCCCTCATACCACGGAACAATGCCTTTGCCTCGTGTTCTTCCCGGGTGTTCAAGATTTCCCAGGGCACGTGTGAGCTCGTCATTCTCTCTGTTGGGCGTGAACACCCCCATTCGAGCCTCTTCTATTGCAACAAGTAAAGCGAGGTCGGCTCCTTTAAGACTTGCCTTCTCCAAAACCTGGCCTGTCTTTGGGTCCAATGTCCCCCCATGCGCATAGAACCAAGTCCTGGACCGGGAGGGCCAGCTCAATGTAACTAGAGTGACCCCTGCGTCTAGCATCTATTGCTCAGACTTATCCCACTTAGGCTGGGCCACCGCGTAGCCACCTGGCCCGAGCGTATGGAAATGCTCCTTTTTTGTGGCATTGATCTTGTTTATTCTCGACCGTTCCTTAGATAATTCTGATTCCTTGAATTTCACGAAAGCGGGTCAGTGATCTCTTTGCTTCTCAAGTGTTCCCGTGAATTCTGGAGTCTTCTTTCCTCCTTCGACGTACTTGGCACATATAGTTTTCTTGTGGTTATTGAATGCAATTGCCATCTTCCTAAGAGCAGCGTCCTTGAGTTTCTGCACACCTGCATCTGTGAAATGATCCAGTAGGGTGAAATGTGACATGAGAGATTCCCAAAGCAGATCTTTTGCTCTTTGGTCGACAAAAGTAAGATCTGGACGTTACTTTGCTGGCCTTTTCCATTCTTGAATGGAGATCGGGATTTGGTCCTTCACAAGAACTCTGCACTGACGAATGGACTTGCCCGCATTCTTCTTAGGCTCGCTTGGTTCGCCATTAGGTTTGATGGCATCGATGTTGTACTTTATGCAATCCTTCAAATTTTCGGTCGGGCCTCGCACTGTCCTGCTGCCTGTAGAAGATTTGCTCGATCCGGAGGGCTAAAAGAAGAAAGACCGATTCGTTAGTATATATACAAATCATTGAAAACATGTGATGATCACTAGATGCCTGCTTATATAAATATACCTCGCCGGTCTTTGTTATTTCAAGATCAAAATTTTCTTCGTCATCATAATCATAGTTCTGGAATTCATCTATTCGTTCGTCTTCATCAAATATCATACCCTCATCGGTAGGGTTCAGATATTGCGAGCCGTCATCTTCTTCAAACTCATCTGGGCGAGGGGATGAGCGTATGATGTTGAAAAGGGCCTCCTCTCTTTCTCTACTGGTATTGTCCATAGCTTTCATTTAACTAATCTAGAAGAAATCTAGAAAAATTTAGTATTCAAATTACAATGCATGCATGCAATCAATCAATAAGGAAAAACTGAATCATAGTACATAATATGCATCATTGAATATAATCTCGAATACATCATCTCGAATATTATGGAATAATATATATAATCTCGAATACATCGTCTCGAATATTATCGAAAAATATATGTAATCTCGAATACATCGTCTCGAATATTATCGAATACAGATCACTAGCTAGCTAGCTACCTAATATAGATCGAATACTATCGAATAATCTAGTTCACTCGCGGTTCTTGAGGCGCGGGCAGTGAACACCCAAAGAGAAGGAACCATCACAGGATCATAGCTCGGGTGAGATCCTCGAAGAACCTGCTAGGTAATGGAGAACCTGACGTCCATAGCAGCCATGTAGCGACAGACGTGCTCGTCCTCCTCCCTGACACGGCGACGTACCACCTCCGGCAGGGCCGGCTCCCTCCTCACCGAAAGTGGCCCACGCGAACGCCACCATAGGAGCTCTAGGTCAACAACGGGACCTGGGGCCGGGTTCCTCACCAAGCGGCGCGCCCCTGAAGGTAGCACCTCCTAGTGCCAGCCCGTCGGAGCCCAGTCCCGGACATGGCTCCTCTAAAGCAGGACGTCATCGCGAACGGGTCGACGACGAGGATGCGGGCGGTCATCGTTGACGTCGAGAACAAATACTATATGCAAACACTTTTTTTAAATGACTGAATTGTGATTTATTATATACAAATTCTATATGCAAATGGGACATAACATATGATATCTAGCTAGCTAGCTAGCTAATTTATCTAACATTAATATGTCTAGCTAATTCACCTAACATTTGAAAAAAGTAGAAAAAACTAATTCATCTAACATTAATATATCTAATTCATCTATAACTTAAATTATAAAAAACTAACTCATCTAACATTAATATCTAGCTAATTCATCTAACATTTGACATTAATATCTAACATTTCTATCTAATTCATCTAATATTTGACATTAATATATCTAACATTTCTATCTAATTCATCTAACAATTTGACATTAATCTAACATTTATATAAACTAAAATTGTAAAAAACTAAAAAAATAGAAAACATAAAATAATTAAGAAAAATCTGTCTTTGTGTGTATGTGTACTGTGTGTGAGGGCGGCCATGGAGCGGCAGGGGGCCGAGTCTTATAGCGGGGCGACGACTGATAACCCACAAGTATAGGGGACCGCAACAGTTTTCGAGGGTAAAGTATTCAACCCAAATTTATTGATTCGACACAAGGGAGCCAAAGAATACTCTCAAGTATTAGCAGCTGAGTTGTCAATTCAACCACACCTGGAAACTTAATATCTGCAGCAAAGCATTTAGTAGCAAAGTAATATGATAGTAGTGATAACGGTAGCAAAAGGTAACAGTAGTAAAAGTAATGTTTTTGGTATTTTGTAGTGATGACAGCAATAGCAACGCGAAAGTAAATAAGCGAAGAACAATATGTGGAAAGCTCGTAGGCAATGGATCGGTGATGGAGAATTATGCCGGATGCGGTTCATCATGTAACATTCATAACCTTGGGTGACACAGAACTAGCTCCAGTTCATTGATATAATGTAGGCATGTATTTCGAATATAGTCATACATGCTTATGGAAAAGAACTCGCATGACATCTTTTGCCCTACCCTCCCGTGGCAGCGGGGTCCTTACGGAAACTAAGGGATATTAAGGCCTCCTTTTAATAGAGTACCAGAATAAAGCATTAACACATAGTGAATACCTGAACTCCTCAAACTACGGTCATCACTGGTAAGTATCCCGATTATTGTCACTTCGGGGTTAACGGATCATAACACATAATAGGTGACTATAGACTTGCAAGATAGGATCAAGAACACTCATATATCGATGAAAACATAATAGGTTCAGATCTGAAATCATGGCACTCGGGCCCTAGTGACAAGCATTAAGCATAGCAAAGTCATAGCAACATCAATCTGAGAACATAGTGGATACTAGGGATCAAACCCTAACAAAACTAACTCGATTACATGATAGATTGATAACCCACAAGTATAGGGCATCGCAACAGTTTTTGAGGGTAGAGTATTCAACCCAAATTTATTGATTTGACACAAGGGGAGCGAAAGAATATTCTCAAGTATTAGCAGCTGAGTTGTCAATTCAACCACACCTAGAAACTTAATATATGCAGCTAAGGCCCCGTTTGATAGCAAAGTGTTTTCTAAACATTTTGAGAATACTGCAGTTTTTGAGATTACTGTAGTTTTATTTACAATGAGATGTTTGATTGCCCCTAACAATTGCTGTTTTAATATTGTAGTATTTCACAAACTGCAGTATTTTCTCTGTACAATAAAAAGAACCCCGGACCCGTTTTAAAAAAACAGAGAAGGCGAAAAGAAGGGACTGACGTTGTTATCCTTCCGCACTCTCCTCAACAACTCGCTCTCGCCTCGTTCCTACGCCGCCGCTGCCGCCCTCCTGTCTTTGAAGAAATCTCCCTCGGCGGCCATGGGGAAGGAAAGAGACAACAATGGAGAGACCAAAGGTGATTACTCTGCCCTTCATCTTCCCTCATTGCTCCTCCCGCCTCTCCCCGCCGACCGCCAGCCCCTTCCTCGCAAGGCCATGCCTTTCTGCACTCTGCATGCCGCTGGTATCTGCGGACGACGCCGTGACGCATAACCTCGAACCCTCGACACCGTCCGGTCGTTGTTGACGAGAAGGCGAGGAGGTTACGAGGACCCCCACGTGTGGTCCGCCGGCGACGAACCCCAGCGCCTGGGGGAGCAAGAGTGCGCCTAGCATCACAATTGGCACTAGCCAGTGGTCGCGGATGGCCGATGCTGTTGATTGCTTGAAGTCTGTCCGACCGGCTGTTCCGTTGTCGTCGGCCGCCATAGCCCGATTTGTCTGAAATCTGTCATACCATAGCGATTTTGCTGTTTTCCATTCAGATAATTCAGATTGGTATCCCTTCGGGCTCCTCATGGCCCGTATGTTAGCTAGCTGAGAGTGTTAATCAGCTCCGGCCAGCAGCAGATGGATTATAACTAGGAGACGGGGATGGTTTGGTTGCTATGTTAGCTAGCTGTGTCTGGATGCATCAGTTCCATGTAGAAGTTTGTTGCACATTTTTCAGTCTGTCTAGCTCACTGTGCTGATTCTGGTTAGATCCTAGAGTGTATTCTACATGCATGGCTAGCTAGTGTGCTGTGGTGATGGCACTATTATTATTTTGTTTGATATAAGGATATAATATTTTGCTTCGTGTAATCCATGGTGTGGCCTCATGCAGGACATATTAAGATTTACTAAAGTTGATTTGTTTGAATGAGATAGTTAGGATAACTCTGATATTATTTCGAGTTGGATCCTTGTAAATTGTTCTGATGTTTGTGCTGATTTGAACGTTGATGCATTTTACTTCCCAATTGCAGACAAGAAAAAGAGAGCATCATGGACCACTGCTCAACTAGACCTGCTCGTTTCTGTGATGAAAGAGTATGCAGATGCAGCTAGATTTCGTGGTCAGAATGGATGGACGAAAGAAGGATGGAATTCCATGACTACACGATTGAATAATCAGTTTCCAAGAGCTAATTTCATTGTTTGTCAACTAAAATTTAGAGAGCAGCGGTTGAAGAGAGAATATTTTGTTGTCAAATCTATTGTAGAGAAGAGTGGCTTCGGTTTTGATCCTAATACAAAAATGTCAACAACCATTGATGAAAAACGGTATGAATTGAGCAAAGAACAACAAAAGTGGAGATACAAAGCTTTCCCTTACTATGATGACTTGCATGCAATTTATGATGGTACGTTGGTTTCACATGTAATGAATTTAGCATAAGATCTTGCTTGCGTGTAGTTTACAATCTATTCCTCTGTACCAAGGTAAAACATCGGAGGGGAAGGGTTGTAAGAGGACAACTGATGTGGTTGAAGAGAAGTCCAGTCCGGCTACATATTTACCACAAGGGGAAAGCTTCACACAACAAGTCTAGATGCCGCTGGGCTTAATTCGCCTAGTCCAACATTACCAGCTCCAGGCTTTGAAGGTCATAATTACGAGTGGACTGAAGGCATATATGGTGAGGATGTTGAAGTATTTCCTGGTAACAACACATAACGTATGGAGAATAACAGTAGCCAAATTCCCACAGAACACATGAACACACTTCCTGACCCACCACCTACGAAAAAGGCTAGGACTTCTAAAGGCAATGATGAAGGTAAGGCTAAGAGAGGCAAAGAAACAGCGATTGAAGATCTGGTTGATGTTAGAAAAGAAGAACTTAAAACTTATGTGGATGTAAAGACGAAACAAATTGACAGCTACAGAGAAGTAAAAATGGCACAGATGGAAAAAATATCCTGACAAAGATCCTTATTGCATTGCCAATTGCATTGTCAAACTTAAGACCATACCAGATCTCTCAGTAAGTGATCATCTAAAGATGATCGAGTATCTGAAAGGATAACGAGTTGACCGTGAAATCTTCATGATAGTGGAGCATGATGTTGTTCTAGAGATCCTCAAGCAAGTGCTTGGCCATCAAATTTAAAGCAATAATTCGTTCTAGTTATTTTCATATGAAAAATAAAATTCTTTCATACTATATTATTGGTTTATTGGTTCATATTACTTTAGTTTTGTGTTTTTGTAAAGAAATATCACCCCGGACAATACCATGGTTAAAAAGAGGAACAAGAATGTATCTCAGCATACATTTGTCTCAGCTCTAAACTTTTATTTTGATGGCACTCCAGTTCCTTTCCAATTACAGTCTTTTATTTTTGTTACCTCCGCCATGTTATTTGTGCACCCGGCTTGTAGGTGATAGTATATTTAAGTTGTATATATAGCACAATAATATTTTTGGTGGACCTTGCACATTTGATCAGGTCCTTAGAAGAAAATTCCATGGTACATGACGCACTAATATTTGTTGCACAAGTTGATACTTGCATTATTTATTACACATCTACTCATAGAAATGTAAAGTACATTATTCATGAATGAGAAAGCTACTACATTATTTTCATAAAATGATTCTACTGATCATATGAGTTTTATTCTTTCTTCAACAATTGCACAAGTCATGTGCTATTTCTTCTAGCGCTCTCCTGGAGATACTCACAGTAGTCTTTCCACATTGATTCAGCAATTTGATCCCTTTTTGAATGACCCAATGCACGCCGCTCACTGAGAGACTATACATCACTTTTGTATTTTGCATCCCCACTTGGAATATCAACTATATGTGTTGGGTCAATATTGGAGCCAACCTGGTCAAACCATTGTTCGCCCCCCTCGTGATTGCAAATAAAGTTATGAAGTGCACAACTTGCTATGACAATATCAGGTTGAGATTCAATTGGGTAATGTGAAGCACACTTCAATACAGGGAAACACTTCTTCACAACGCCAATGATGCGCTCGATGTGATTACGGAGTTGTGCATGCCTGAGATTGAATAGCTCTTTAGCATTTTGTGGCCTTTGGTTGCATTTGGCTTGCTCGTTCAAATGGTACCTGAAATTCAAAACATAATGAAGATAGGTGTATTTGCACTTTAGGGTTGTTGCTCTAATAGAAGAACTAGTTTGTACCTGACATTTCGGTAGGGTGCAATAAAATTAGGTGTATTTGCATATCCTGCATCAACCAAATAAAATTTTCCCTCTAGCACATAGAAATTATTTTCTAGTGCATCTTGTAGCACTCGAGCACCAGAAGCCGAACCTTCCCTGCCCGCACTAACATGGACGAATTGATTATCAAAATTACATGCCACCATGACATTTTGTAATAATGTTCCTTTTCTATTGCGATATGGGTCTTGTAGTCTCAGAGATATGCTAATTGGAACATGCGTCCCATCAATTGCTCCGATACAATCCTTCATAAAGACAAGAAATACTGATGAAAATACATAACAATATTTATTAATTATATGTAAGAACAACAAGATACAAGATGCATACCTAAAAGTACGGCATAAATTTAGGGTTGCTTGAAACCTTTAAAGGAACATTAACTGGTGGCAACTGTATGAGCTGTCCAGATAATGACATGATACTCTGTAGCACTTTATTGAAATAGGTACTTATGGTTTGACCACTGTGTTGAAATCGCCCTTGTAGAGTACGGTTGCTTGCATTCGCCGAAAGGGTTTATAAGAAGTTGTATCTCTTGAAAGCACTTAACCAAATTATGAAATACATATTTTTCCACCCGAAAATCTCTTTTACATCTCAATTCATGACCCTCTAAAATTTCTCTCATGTACTTATGCCCCATAAGGATGGAAGTGTGAATACGTTGGCGATTTCTTGAACCTCTCTCGCCTTTGTATACGGCTTCGATGATGGCTCACTCATCATCTTCTCGGTGTTTACACTTCAAAAAATTCGCCCACATTGATGGAGCAACTAGGAGGACTTACAGAGGACAGAGATGATGCAAGTAGTGAATGCGCCGACAGTGGCCGCGTGATTCCAGTTCTCGCGCAGCTCTTCGTGCCCCCCGACAGTGACACGGATGACTGGCCAACTACACCACGTGTTGGGTCGCCACCTCCATGCGTAGCTCCGCTGTGCCTCGATGGTGACGCGAACAAGGGCAAGCCGCTTCGTCTATGTGTAGCTTCACCACTAGGTGAGACGCCGTGCCATGGGTGATCTTTTTTGTATACACAAGCTACCCTTAGTTTGTTATATACGCTGATGGTTAGGGATATCAAGCTAGCTAGCTACAAAAGCTCAACAGAAATAGTATTCAAACAGCCGGCCGCTGCGTGCGCTTGCACTGCTAACGGCTAGGCAGCTGTGAGTGTTTGAAGTTTGAACGCAACGGCTAGGCTGCAATACTATGTTTTGTGGCAACAACCAAACATTTTCTATGTATTGTAAATACTTCAAAAAAGCTCGGTTATGGTAAAACCATGTTATCTCATACCTACAGACAAAATTATTGCAGTTTTTGATACTTTGGTTTATATAATACTTTGCTATCAAACACAACCTAAGTGTTTAGTAGCAAAGTAATATGATAGTAGTGATAACGGTAGCAAAAGGTAACAGTGGCAAAAGTAATGTTTTTGGTATTTTATAGTGACGATAGCAATAGCAACGGGAAAGTAAATAAGCGAAGAACAATATATGGAAAGCTCGTAGGGAATGGATTGGTGATGGAGAATTATGCCGGATGCGGTTCATCATGTAACAGTCATAACCTAGGGTGACACAGAACTAGCTCCAGTTCATTGATATAATGTAGGCATGTATTCCGAATATAGTCATACGTGCTTATGGAAAAGAACTTGCATAACATCTTTTGTCCTACCCTCCCGTGGCAGCGGGGTCCTTACGGAAACTAAGGGATATTAAGGCCTGCTTTTAATAGAGAACCGGAACAAAGCATTCACACATAGTGAATACATGAACTCCTCAAACTACGGTCATCACCGGTAAGTATCCCGATTATTGTCACTTCGGGGTTAACGGATCATAACACATAATAGGTGACTATAGACTTGCAAGATAGGATCAAGAACACTAATATATTGATGAAAACATAATAGGTTCAGATCTGAAATCATGGCACTCGGGCCCTAGTGACAAGCATTAAGCATAACAAAGTCATAGCAACATCAATCTCAGAACATAGTGGACTCTAGGGATCAAACCCTAACAAAACTAACTCGATTACATGATAGATCCCATCCAACCCATCACCATCCAGCAAGCCTACGATGGAATTACTCACGCACAGTGGTGAGCATCATGAAATTGGTGATGGAGGATGGTTGATGCTGACGATGGCGACGAATTCCCCTCTCCGGAGCCCCGAACGGACTCCAGATCAGCCCTCCCAAGAGGTTTTAGGGCTTGGCGGCGGCTCCGTATCGTAAAATGCGATGATTTCTTCTCTCTGATTTTTTCTCCCCGAAACTCAATATATGGAGGTGGAGTTGGAGCCGGAGAGGCAACAGGGGCCCACGAGGTAGGGGGCGCGCCCTAGGGGGGCAGGCACGCCCCCACCCTCGTGGCAAGGTGGTGGCCCCCCTGGCCTTCATTTTTGGCAGGTATTTTTCTTATTTTCTGAAAAGTGTCTCCGTGAAGTTTCAGGTCATTCCAAGAACGTTTGCTCCTGCACATAAATAACACCATGGTAGTTCTGCTGAAAACAACATCAGTCCGGGTTAGTTCCATTCAAATCATGCAAGTTAGAGTCCAAAACAAGGGCAAAAGTTTTTGGAAACGTACATATGTTGGAGACGTATCAACTCCCCCAAGCTTAAACCTTTGCTTGTCCTCAAGCAATTCAGTTGATAAACTGAAAGTGATAAAGAAAAACTTTTACAAACTCTGTTTGCTCTTGTTGTTGTAAATATGTAAAGCCAGCATTCAAGTTTTCAGCAAAGATTATAACTAACCACATTTGCAATAACACATAGGTCTCAAGTTTACTCATATCAATAGCATGATCAACTAGCGAGCCATAATAATAAATCTCGGATGACAACATTTTCTCAAAACAATCATAATATGATATAACATGATGGTATCTCGCTAGCCCTTTTCGAGACCGCAAAACATAAATGCAGAGCACCTTTAAAGACCAAGGACTGACTAGACATTGTAATTCATGGTAAAAGAGATCCAGTCAAGTCATATCCAATGTAAATTAACAATAATAAATGCAAATGACAGCGGTGCTCTCCAACTGGTGCTTTTTAATAAGAGGATGATGACTCAACATAAAAGTAACTAGATAGGCCCTTCGCAGAGGGAAGCAAGGATTTGTAGAGGTGCCAGAGCTCGGTTTTGAAACAGAGGTGAATAATATTTTGAGCGGTATACTTTCATTGTCAACATAACAACCAAGAGATGGAGATATCTTCCATGCTACACACATTATAGGCGGTTCCCAAACATAATGGTAAAGTTTATACTCCCCCTTCCACCACAAGCATCAATCCATGGCTTGCTCGAAACAACGAGTGCCTCCAACTAACAAGAGTCCCAGGGGGAGTTTTTTTTGCAATTATTTTGATTCAGTTTGCATAAAGCATGGGACTGGGCATCCCGGTGACCAGCCATTTATCTCGTGAGTGAGGAGCGGAGGCCACTCCTCTTGAGAATAACCCGCCTAACATGGAAGATACATACAACCCTAGTTGATACATGAGCTATTCGAGCATACAAAACATGATATTTATTTGAAGGTTTAGAGTTTGGCACATACAAATTTACTTGGAACGGCAGGTAGATACCGTATATAGGTAGGTATAGTGGACTCATGTGGAATAACTTTGGGGTTTAAGGGATTTGGATGCACAAGCAGTATTCCCGCTTAGTACAGGTGAAGGCTAGCAAAAGACTAGGAAGCGACCAGCTAGAGAGCGACAACAGTCATGAACATGCATTAAAATTAATCAACACCGAATGCAAGCATGAGTAGGATATAATCCACCATGAACATAAATATCGTGAAGGCTATGTTGGTTTTGTTTCAACTACATGCGTGAACATGTGCCAAGTCAAGTCACTTAAATCATTTAGAGGAGGATACCACCATATCATACCACATCATAACCATTTTAATAGCATGTTGGCACGCAAGGTAAACCATTATAACTCATAGCTAATCAAGCATGTCACAAGAAACTATGATCTCTAGTTGTCATTGCAAACATGTTTATTCATAATAGGCTGAATCAGGAATGATGAACTAATCATATTTACAAAAACAAAAGAGGTCGAGTTCATACCAGTTTTTCTCATCTCAGTCAGTCCATCATATATCATAATTGCCTTTCACTTGCACGACCGAACGATGTGAATAATAATAATAGTACTGCACGTGCATTGGACTAAGATGGAATCTGTAGGCATTTAATAAACATGAGAAGAAAAGGCAATATGGGCTTTTTTGTCAGATCAACAATAATGCATATAAGAGCCACTTCAACAATTTAATTACGGTCTTCTCCTATCGACCCCCAAAGAAAAGAAAAGAAATAAAACTATTTACACGGGAAAGCTCCCAACAAGCAAAAGAAGAACAAGAAATATTTTTGGGTTTTCTTTTTTAATTACTACTACAAGTATGGAAAGTAAACTAATTAAAAGTTACAACTATTTTTTTTTGTTTTTATTAAGGTTTGTTAAACACATAAGAAGAAAGCATAAAAAGGAAAGTAAACTAGCATGGATGATACAATGAAAAAGTATGAGCACCGACATCTAGCAATGAGTGTGTGAACATAAATGTAATGTCGGTGAGAAATACGTACTCCCCCAAGCTTAGGCTTTTGGCCTAAGTTGGTCTATGGCCACAGCTGGCCTGGCTGATATCCATAATAGTAGCGGGGTCGTACTATGATGCAGCAGCTATCGCCTGTTGAGCTGTAGCGTGGCAACGAGCAGCCTCCTCTCTCCTCTCATACTCATCTGCCTCCTCTCTGGTAATGGTATATCCTCCTCTTGCCTGATAATCAAAGAAAGCAGGAGCAGGGAGAGTAATATGGACAACACGGCGTCTGTTAAAGATTAGTCGATATTGGAGAGGTGATTCGTTCCTCTCGACAAACTGGTGGTGAATCATAGCATTAAAATCTAGATAGGCAGGAGGTAATTCAATATCATCTTCGCGTACATCTATACGAAGAAAATTAGCTACGCGGTTGCATAAATTTCACCCAAGAAATCTCCATTACGTTTATTAAGATGCAACCTACGTGCAACAATAGCTCCCAAATTATATGATTTGTCTCCTAACACAGCACTCCTAAGAATACTAAGATCGGGGACACACATGTGACATGCCTCGTCTTTACCAATTATGCATCTACCTATGAAGAGAGCAAAATAATGTATAGCAGAAAAGTGAATGCTCCCTATGGTAGCTTGTGTAATATCTCTAGATTCTCCCACAGTTATATTAGCAAGAAAAATCTCTAAATTCAGATTTGCGAGGATCCCTTATACTACCCCATTGTGGAAGTTTGCAAGCAGTGGTAAAATCCTCTAAGTCCATGGTATAAGATTTATCATAAAGATCAAACAGGACAGTTGGAGAATTACGTGAAGTTGAAAATTCAAATCTCCCCACAAAGGAACTAGTGAGATTATGATACTGACAACACGTCTCTTCCTCGAAGCTCACGAGATCAGCGTTACGCAAATATGCGTTGAATTCCTCTTTTATTCCCGCCCAATTCATAAATTTTTCAGAAGGCCACTCACAAGGACGCACAGGAGCGTCTCTTGGTGGCTCTTCGTCAGCATCACGCATTGCAAGTATGGGTCCTTGCTTCCTTGAAGAACCACCTTGGAACATTTTACAAACATTTTTCTTCCTCTGAAAAATTCTGAAATTTTTTAGTAACTTCAAAATAAAAGTAAACCAAACTCAATAATATTGACAGCAACTACTCCTACAAGTGCCTAGGGCCTATATCATGCATCAAAACTACTTTTGACCATATAAATTTGACATGCAAGCTCAAGAACAGGGTCACCTAAGCAGCAAAAATTTGCAATGAATAAAGTACTAGAACAAAAACTAATTGCACCAATGGAGGAGTCACATACCAAGGAACAATCTCCCCAAGCAGTTTTGTGAGAGGTGTTTTGAGCAAGGAGATAGAAGATGGCAGCAAAATGAGCTTGGACTCCGGTTTGAGCTGGTTATTCGTGTTTGGGGGAGGAAGATGAAGTGTGTGGGTGCAGGAATAAGTGGAGGAGGGCCACCGTGGGCCCACGAGGCAGGGGGGTGCGCCCTAGAGGGGTGAGCACGCCCTCCACCCTCGTGGGCAGGTGGTTGGCCCGCCTGGTGTGTTCTTAGTTCCATAAATCCTCAAATATTCTAGAAAAAATCATATTTAATTTTCAGGGCATTTGGAGAACTTTTATTTTCGAGGTATTTGTATATTGCACGGATAATCAGATAAGAGACAGACAAATATTTATTTATATCTTTCCCTACTAATAAAGCAGCGATTGCTTCTGGTTGTCCGTCGTTAGGCTTTTTGCAAAAAAGTCCCCCCGTTTCTGAGAAATCAACCCGCAGTCCGTTTTTAAGTGACTATCAGAGAAAACGTTTCGTTCTTGCAAAAGAGTCCCTGTAGTTTGTGCGATTCAACCCACCGTCCGATCAGATTTGCAAAGAAAAAAATAGACACGACCACACACACGGGCTCGCCTCCTCTCCCTCTCTCCCACAAACTCCTCGCCGCCGCCACTACCCATGCTGGCCACTTCCGGCGAGCTCCGGCGACACGCAGCACGCTCCCGAGCTCCCCACGGTCCGCGCCTCCCTCCCCTCCAGACAGATTCTCCGCTTCCGGCCTCTACCGCCCTCTTGCAACCCCACCCCCGTGGCTAGGGTTTCGGCCAAGGCTTCGCCGGCGCATCTCCGGCGGCCCCAGGTTCGTCCCTCCTTCTTTCTTGGCCGGGATCTGCCACCTCTACACCTCACCTTCTCTTCCTATCCTCTGCTGCAGATGCAGATGTAGCACCCCATGGGAGTTCCCCATCCACCACGGTGGCAGATTCTTCATGGAGATGTGATGCAAAAGAAGCACAATAGTTCAGTGATGATTAGATTTGTTTTTTCCCAGTTGAGAATTTGAGGTTGTGTGTATACACTATCAACAATATTTTCAGAAACAAAATAATCGTGTACATCCTTGTATGGGGAAAGGTGGGCTGTATAAGCGTGGACATTAATCTTCCCTTTTTGTGCTATATAAGCATGGACATTAGGTAGTCAATTTAGCCAGATATAGAATTCATTACAGTATTACATTTACAAAAGGAATATAGAAGGTCACATATCATTTTAGTTGTAATTATTCAAATGGCTAACACAAGGTTCAATAGGAATAACATTATGATGTTCCAAATATGCAGCGACATGACTAAAGCTCAAATTTCTAAAGTGGTTGTCGTGCTTGCCATAATAGCGTTGATGTTTTCACATTTCCTCGATTTATTGGTAAGTTTGGATGTTGTAGTCTGATCCGCTTTGGCAAGTCATGTTTGCCTGTAGGGTGATGATGTTTATGCATCTAGGGAACCATGGAGATTTTAACATGTGATATGTCCTCAAGCAAACTAAGTTCTTTTGCAATTTGCTGCTCAAGTTGTGGCTCTCCTGCAGGTATGTCGTTGTGGTCCTTTCCACTATATTTATTTGACGTACATGTTTCCAGACAATACTTAGGTTTTGTACTACATGGTAAATGAAATGAAATTCCTAATATGCTAGAACTTACAATGGTAATTGTTAGTTTCATAAGTATTTCTTGGCAAACCATTGTTCTTTCTTGGTCTGCTGAAAATAATTGTCATCAGTTTTAGTTTACATTGTCTATAGAGAAAGTGATGTTTTTAAGAGATAGATGAATGATTTCAAAACATGGATTAAGCCCTGTGCGAAGTTGTGTTCCCAACTTTTAATCTCTCTGCCTTCTTACTCCAGGGCAAATCTCCCCAACAAGAAGCATAACAGAGGCCTCTCTTTCAATGTATGAAGATTGGGTATCTAATAACTGGCCATCAGAGGGAGAAATTCAGCTCCATAACCTCCATGTAAATACCATCATCTATTTTCCCTCTTGCCCACTTCTGTTACGTATTTACATTTTTGTGTTGGCATGTTCTAAAGAAGCTGGACCTTTTTTCCCCTTGTGAGTAAATTGCCAGAAATCTAAACTCATGGGCAAATGAACTGTTTGATTCAGTGCAAACCATTGTTCTTTCTTGGTCTGCTGAAAATAATTGTCATCAGTTTTAGTTTACATTGTCTATAGAGAAAGTGGTGTTTTTTAAGAGATAGATGAATGATTTCAAAACATGGATTAAGCCCTGTGCGAAGTTGTGTTCCCAACTTTTAATCTCTCTGCCTTCTTACTTCAGGGCAAATCTTCCCAACAAGAAGCATAACAGAGGCCTCTCTTTCAATGTCTGAAGATTGGGTATCTAATAACTGGCCATCAGAGGGAGAAATTCAGCTCCATAACCTCCGTGTAAATACCATCATCTATTTTCCCTCTTGCCCACTTCTGTTACATATTTACATTTTTGTGTTGGCATGTTCTAAAGAAGCTGCACCTTTTTTTCCCTTGTGAGTAAATTGCCAGAAATCTAAACTCATGGGCAAATGAACTGTTTGATTCAGTGCAAACCATTGTTCTTTCTTGGTCTGCTGAAAATAATTGTCATCAATTTTAGTTTACATTGTCTATAGAGAAAGTGATGTTTTTTAAGAGATAGATGAATGATTTGAAAACATGGATTAAGCCCTGTGCGAAGTTGTGTTCCCAACTTTTAATCTCTCTGCCTTCTTACTTCAGGGCAAATCTTCCCAACAAGAAGCATAACAGAGGCCTCTCTTTCAATGTACGAAGATTGGGTATCTAATAACTGGCCATCAGAGGGAGAAATTCAGCTCCATAACCTCCGTGTAAATACCATCATCTATTTTCCCTCTTGCCCACTTCTGTTACGTATTTACATTTTTGTTTTGCCATGTTCTAAAGAAGCTGCACCTTTTTCCCCTTGTGAGTAAATTGCCAGAAATCTAAACTCATGGGCAAATGAACTGTTTGATTCAGTGATTTGCCAGATCAACAACAGAATATTACTAAGTAGCTCATGTCATTAACTTTTTAATAATGATGCACGTGAGATATACTCCAAGGTATGCAGACAGGTATTTTTGGTAGAATATGTAGTGGTAAATCAACTCTCATGCATGCCCTTTTCTGTATCATGTGTCCTACTATCAGTTAGATAATAGTAGACATTGGCACCATTGGGTTGTACGATCTGATTTCTAGATTGGCCATCATCAATGTTCGATTGAACTGTGAGAAACAACCTTGACCTCTAGGAGAGTACACTGACAATCAAATCTAGGAGGTAGTCTTGATATTCACATGCTCATTACTTGTCATTTCTCAAATTACTAAACAATCACTTAAAAAATCTGTTTGTCTTGGGTCGAAGTATGAATCTGTTGCTCGTAGTTGTTTTTAGTTCGATATGTCTTCACATTCATACAATTCTATGAACCTACGTGTTCCCATTGATACTTTGTAGATCTTGTACTGGCTACTACGGCTTTGTGCATTTCTCAAATACAGAGGCCCTCCAATCTTCTTAACTTATCTAATAATGACTGAAAATTGTTATTCTACATTTCAAGCATCAGGTCACTATCAGTTATGAGTTGAAGTTCGGAGAAAGGGGCTAAAACATGATTCGCCAGCTCTGCTTTACTCGTACCATAGAGTTCATATTCTGGTAGTTTTGGTGCTTCTGAAATTGCTGATAAATTCCAAATTGCCCTTGAAGTGGTAGAGAGTGTAGAGAACTGGTGTGTGGGCCAGTGTCAGCCCGTCTGTCTCAGTTGAGTGATTCTGAGACGGACCAAGATATTGGTTCTGCCACTGCTTCGGTGGACTTGCAACCTCTTGCAACAGATAACCTGATACCGGACACACCACAACAGCATTACTCAGGGGTGATTGGCATGACGATCGTGCATCGAATCACCTTGGTCCTTCAGAGCGAAATACTCTAGCTTCTTGACTATGGTGGTACAGTCTGGGGAACGATTTTCTGTACAAGAGGAGGTCAAAAAAGGCATTGCTTATTGTACATGCATTAGATTCTACAGGCAGGGGACCTTCAGCTTTGTAGTACTCCTGCTGTTTCATGAAGCTTCAGATTATATTACTACATTTTCCCTTGATTGTAAGAAAATCAAGCATACACTAATAAAATTAAGCATATAATACATAGTAATTTAATCTGAAGCTTCATCAAACACTGGCAACAATACGTAGTCTCTCCAAGGCCTATATAGGTATGTTTATCTTGCTGTTTCAGGTTAGAATAATGATTTTAAGCCATGTAGATAACCTTCAACTAGCAATGCCAATCATATAACCCTTGAGCATGTGACAGAGTTTTCACCCTCACCATGTCCAGTGACGTTGCTAGCAGGAGTAAGATGTTTGGGTTGGCGGAGTCGGGGGCCGGTAGTAAAGCAAGGGTGTTGTGTTACAAATTTTTCATCAAGAAATTCGCATAGGAATATATTTTTTCCTTCAACAATGACCCTTTATATTTTTAGTACTTTCAATATTGTTTCGCTCAAATAAAAGTATGTTTTGCTACTTACAAAATTGTATCCTTGTGAAGAAGTAGTTGCTTTTTTACTTACATTGAGAGAAGGTTCATCTTCAGTGTATATAAATTCCATGTCCTTTGCAATATTTGGCCGCCTTGAATGATGCATATGCTGACCTTCTATCTTTGTATGTTGGGTGGAGTCAAGCCCCTACATGCACTAGAAGAATCATATTTAAGGGTTGTGGTTCAGAGTTTTTCCATGTATGTTGGTGAAGTCATGCAAGTGAAGTGATATATTTTTCCGATTTGTTTGTCTATGTATGTTGAGTGAAGTCAGTGAAGAAGTTCATTTTGTTTGTCCTTTAGAAATTTATTTTGTTTTGTTCCTGGCGCAGTGGTGAAGTCCTCCCCACTTGTGCCAAGAGGTCCTGGGTTCAAACCAGCCTCTCTGCATTGCACTTTGCAGGGGTAAGACTAGGTTCCTATAATCCCTCCCCAGACCCCACCTTGTGTGGGAGCTTCTATGCACTGGGTCTGTCCTTTTGTTTCTGATTAACAGGTAATACTGTCCAGTTTAGAGTGCCTCCTAAAAGTTTGTGTTTACTTTACCGTTTCTTCATGATGAATTTACAATACACGACGATCGAATAACTGCCCTGTAGCTACTAGAATTTTTTGAATTGCTACGATGGATTTTACTGTACTGTAGTACTCAAAGAAGTCTACTTGTTTTTGTTTTTGTAGTAAATTATAGTTAATTGATGACTAACCTGATGATGGATTTAGTGTCCTGTAGCTTCTATAATTTACAGCACTATAATTTTTTTGATTGTTTGAATTTACAGTGACCTTCTGCTTGAATTTACACTACCCTGTTCGAAGATTTACAATCCTATAACTTCTGTAATTTACAGCAGTACCATAAAGGTTGCGATTGTTGTATTTTACAGTGACCTGGTATAGATTTTACACTATACAGTTACCTTTATTTACAGTGCTACATTTTTCTGAACTATTGGTGTTCTAGACATATTTTGATGATGCTCTTAGGTGTTGATCTTCTTGTACTGAAAGAACTATTTGGAGGAGATTGCGAGAGTACTGACCTGCAGTTTGTCTTCTTGGTGTGACTGTAGTTTCCTGATTGTGTAGCTATTCTGTCCCCTTCTTCCTCCATCCCCTTTCTCGTTCTTATCTGATCATAAAGCACACATTGTTACTTGTTATTTCTCCTTATTTTTATGGAAGTTCCAGTAACTTTGTTGTGATCTGGTTGTTACTGACTGGAATTGTAGTAAAACGAACACTGTAAAATTCATCAAAGCTCGATACACTTTTAAAGTTACTGTTTATCATATTGAGTTGACTGTAAATTTCAGTCGAAAAAACTGTATTTAAAGCTTCATGACGATGAAATATTTAGTATGTGGTTAGTTCATAATGTGTTGATCATTGTACAACAGGTTGATGATGATTTTACGGCAGCTGAATGATGAATTATAGTATGTTTGTGTTCAGCAGTTTCCTCTACAAGTAGTTGATTAAAGGCCAATTCAATTTCAGTCGATTGTAATAGACACTCCTTTTTTTAATACCATAGTGTTATCTTTTTTTTGAGAATCACCAAAGTGTTATCTGTGTACGTGAAATGTCCATGTCAAGAGCTTTCTTTGGGCCAAGCCCAAATAATGAAAAATACAAGAATCATGACTCCCCACCAAAGAACAAACTTATATATAAAAAAACTCAACATAGTAAAAATAGTTTTATATATTCACACTTTTTAAAAACTGGTCAAAATTCCCAAAAGTTGTTCCATTTAAAAAGTGCATTGAAAAATGTTCAAAAAAACATTCACTATTTTTTAATAAAGCACTTATTTTTATTAAACAAAATCGTGTTTTCTGAAATGAAAAAAAAACTGAATCAAACACTATTCCATGAAGTCTTTAATTAGGCGAAGAATGCCATGGTGGCTTCTGAACGACCAAAATTCAACCGAGAAGCAACAATGTAACATTAGTACCGACGTTTATTAGAACTAAATATAAGAAATGGTGCATATATGACAAAAAAATTCAGGACTTCGTGGAGTCCAAGGTTTGCTGGGTGCGTCGTTCAAGAACAAAGTTGCCCATGTTTTAGTTGTAATAAGAATAAGCTTTCTAAAACATGGTTCCATGTCTTGCCAGCGTGTGTTATCACGCTCAGAATAAATGGAGACTGGTTAATAAATCACAACGATTCCAACTCAAGAAAAAGGGAAATTGTACCTAATGACATATGGAGCAGGTTTTGTAAGATTCCACGCCCGTTGCAATGCACGGGCATTTGTACTAGTTTTATTTAATATAAATAACAGAAAGTAAAAGTGCGGTACAGAAGGTTGTGCCTTCTAGTTTCATCCATCTCATAATCATCAAAAGGAATCCACTAACAAGGTTGATCAAGTCTTGTTAACGAACTCATTCCGAATAACATGGAACCGAAGAAATTTCGAATAGCACTATGTTACCTCAACGGGGATATGCACATCCCCAATAATAAGAATATCATATTTCTTCTTGACAGTAGGAAGAGGAAATTCAAAACCTCCAAATATAATCGATGGAATTTTTCCAATAGAGTTGATACTGTGAACTTGAGGTTGTTTCCTCGGAAAGTGTACCGTATGCTCATTACCATTAAAATGAAAAGTGACATTGCCTTTAGTGCAATCAATAACAGCCCCTGCAGTATTCAAAAAGGGTCTTCCAAGAATAATAGACATACTATCGTCCTCAGGAATATCAAGAATAACAAAGTCCGTTAAAATAATAATGTTTGCAACTACAACAGGCACATCCTCACAAATACCGACATGTATAGCAGTTGATTTATCAGCCATTTGCAAAGATATTTCAGTAGGTGTCAACTTATTCAAATCAAGTCTACAATATAAAGAGAGAGGCATAACACTTACACCGGCTCCAAGATCACATAAAGCAGTTTTAACATAGTTTCTTTTAATAGAGCATGGTATAGTGGGTACTCCTGGATCTTTGGTATTCCATCCTTAAAAGTATAATTAGCAAGCATGGTGGAAATTTCAGCTTCCGGTATCTTTCTTTTATTTGTAATAATATCTTTCATATACTTAGCATAAGGATTTGTTTTAAGCATATCAGTTAATCGCATACGCAAAAAGATAGGTCTAATCATTTCAGCAAAGCACTCAAAATCCTCATCATCCTTTTTCTTGGATGGTTTGGGAGGAAAGGGCATGGGTTTTTGAACCCATGGTTCTCTTTCTTTACCATGTTTCCTAGCAACAAAATCTTTCTTATCATAACGTTGATTCTTTGATTGTGGGTTATCAAGATCAACAGCAGGTTTAATTTCTATGTCATTATCATTACTAGGTTGAACATCATCATGAACATTATTATTAACATTACCACTAGTTTCAGTTTCATTACCAGGTTGTGTTTCAGCATCAGAAATAGAAATATCATTTGGATTCTCAGGTGTTTCAACAATAGGTTCACTAGAAGCATGCAAAGTCCTATCATTTTTCTTTTTCTTCTTTTTAGAAGAACTAGGTGCATCTATATTATTTCTCTGAGAATCTTGCTCAATTCTCTTAGGATGGCCTTCAGGATACAAAGGTTCCTGAGTCATTCTACCAGTTCTAGTAGCCACTCTAACAGCATAATCATTATCTTTACTATTCAATTCATTGAGCAAATCATTTTGAGCTTTAAGTACTTGTTCTACTTGAGTGGTAACCATAAAAGCATGTTTACTAATAAGTTTATGTTCAGCTTTGACATTAGCCATATAATCACCCAAGTGTCCATGCATATTTGAATTATATTTTAATTGTCTACCAAAATAAGCATTAAAGTCTTCTTGCTTAGCATAAATTTATCAAACTCATCTAAGCATGGGCTAGCAATTTTAGTAAATGGGATTACAGCTTTATCATATATATAGAGAAAATTTACCTTTACTACCCGTGTCGGGTTATCAAGACCATGAGTTTCTTCAATAGGTAAAGGATTAAGATTATATGTTTCTTCAATAGGTGGTAAATTAAGACCATGTATTTCTTCAATAGGAAGTAAATTCTTAACATCTTCAGCTTTAATACCTTTTTCTTTCATAGATTTCTTTGCCTCTTGCTTATCTTCAGGACTAAGAAATAGAATACCCCTCTTCTTTGGAGTTGGTTTAGAAATAGGCTCAAGAATTGGCTCCGGAGGTGTCCAATTATTTTCATTTGTCAACATATTATTCAATAGAATTCCGGCTTCATCCGGTGTTCTTTACCTGAAAACAGAACCAACACAACTATCCAGGTAATCTCTGGAGGCATCGGTTAGTCCATTATAAAAGATATCAAGTATTTCATTTTTCTTAAGAGGATGATTAGGCAAAGCATTAAGTAATTGGAGAAGCCTCCCCCAAGCTTGTGGGAGACTCTCTTCTTCAATTTGCACGAAATTATATATATACCTTAAAGCAGCTTGTTTCTAATGAGCAGGGAAATATTTAGTAGAGAAGTAATAAATCATATCCTGGGGACTACACACACAACCAGGATCACGAGAATTAAACCATATCTTAGCATCACCCTTTACTGAGAATGGAAATATTTTAAGAATATAAAAGTAACGTGTTCTCTCATCTTTAGTGAACAGGGTAGCTATATCATTCAGTTTAATAAGATGCGCCACAACAGTTTCAGATTCATAACCATGAAAAGGATAAGATACAACCAAAGTAATTATATCAGGATCAACAGAGAATTCATAATCCTTATCAGTAAAAAAGATAGGTGAAGTAGCAAAAGCAGGGTCAGGTTTCATTCTATCATTTAGAGATTGATTACTCCATTTAGCTAGTAATTTTTGAAGTTCGGTTCTATTTCTGCAAGCTAAAATAGCTAAAGAAGCATCTTGATCAAAAAGATAACCCTTAGGAATGGCAAGTGGTTCTTCATCATCACTTTCATCAGTATTATCAGATTCAATATTTTCAATTTCTCTAGCCCTAGCAAGTTGTTCATCAAGAAAAGCACTAATTGGCATAGTAGTATCAGGCATAGAAGTAGTTTGATCATAAGTACCATGCATAGCAGAAGCAGCATCATCAATAACATGCGACATATCAGAACGAATAGCAGAATCAGGTGTAGGTGTCGCAAACTTACTCATAACAGAAGGTGAATCAAGTGCAGAGCTAGATGGCAGTTCCTTACCTCCCCTCATAGTTGAGGGATAGATCTTGGTTTTCGGATCTCTCAAGTTCTTCAAAATGATAAGCAGATATATATCCCAAGTGACTCAAAGAATAGAGCTATGCTCCCCGGCAACAGTGCCAGAAAATAGTCTTGATAACCCACAAGTATAGGGGATCGCAACAATTTTCGAGGGTAGAGTATTCAACCCAAATTTATTGATACGACACAAGGGGAGCCAAAAAATATTCTCAAGTATTAGCAGCTGAGTTGTCAATTCAACCACACCTGGAAACTTAATATCTGCAGCAAAGTGTTTAGTAGCAAATAATATGATAGTAGTGATAACGGTAGCAAAAGGTAACAGTGGTAAAAGTAATGTTTTTGGTATTTTATAGTGATGATAGCAATAGCAACGGGAAAGTAAATAAGCGAAGAACAATATATGGAAAGCTCGTAGGTGTAACATCCCAAATTTTCAATTTGGAATGTTATACATAGATCATTCATGCATATCATATTTTATTGCATTTTGGTTCCGCAATCCTCGAAATCCTAAGCAACTCAAGGACCCTCGAAGAGAGTTGGGGATTTCCTGGTTTTCATATTTGGTTTTTATCAAATAATGAAACGACGATTTTGATTTTGATTATTTTTCTCTCCGAAAAATATTTCATAATAAAATAAATGAGAGGAGATAATATGACTTCTCCAAAATAACTGAAATATTGGAGGAAAAATATTAAAATCATTTATTAGATTTTATTTGGATTAGGAAATTGCACGTTTTCAAAATTGCATTTTAGGGCCAAGAAAATGTTCATCTTGTCCTAAATATTTTATTTAGACGGCGAAAATTTGTTTTGGCATTTTTAGATTTTTATTTTATTTTCTAGGATTTGTTTTCTGTTCGGCAGAATTATTATTAAAGAAAACTTCCAGCGCCAGATCGGGCCGAAGCCCAGCCGAGCCAAGCAGGCCCAACCCCGCGCCGCTGCCTCCCTCGCGCGCGCCGCCGTGCGCGGCACGAACACCGAGGAGAGTCTGAGCCAGACCGGGCGCCCCCCCGCCCAAGCAAACCGCTGCCCCGCCCCCTTTATATAGCCGCCGCCGCGGCCCCTAGCCGCCACCACCGCAAGCCGCCAGCCGCGCCGCCGCCTCTCACCGCCCGCGCCTTGCAGCCGTGCCGCCGCCGCCGCTTCACCGCCCCGTGCCGCCGAGCCACCCCACCGCTCCGCAAGCCCCGCCTCCCCGGAGGTACCGCACCGATCCGCCGCCGCCCGGTTTTTTAGAAACCGTTTCGGTTTTTTAGAAAACCCTAGTTCATTTTTTAGATCGGTTCGCCGTTTTTTCCCAGTTTTTCAATTTAGCGGATGTTCGTCCGTACGTTCGTTTCAACGAATAGTTTTCGCTCATTAGTTACAAATAACGAATGCTCGTTCGTTAGCCTATTCGTCAGTTTTCTTTTATCAGATTTTTCCACGATTATTCTCGATCACGATTTCTGATCCGATTTTCGGTTCGGTTTGTCTTTTCGCTCGTTAGTCGGAATCAGGCGATTCAAGCGCCTAGATCTTCATCTCGAGACCCTCTTTCCGCTAAACCAACTTGAACAAGATTTTGGTACTGTAAAATTTGACCTTAGTTCAGATTAGTAAACGGATCTTGTTTCCTTCGCCGTTTGAGTTTCGTTGCTCCGTTTGATTGATTCTTTTTGCAAACCGGCGTTCTTAAGTTGAACTTTCCGGTTAGATCTTCTTATTTGAGTTTTACCCATGCTTTTTGATTGTTGCTTATGTATGCTATTGTTTGTTTGCGATAGAATTCCCGGAGTGCGAAGCGTGTTATTTGGAGTCTCTAGGTTATGCGGATCGTCAGCAAGGCAAGTAACACTTTGATCATATCCCTTTATCACCCAATTTTTATGCATTAGTTCCAATCCTCAAACATTGCATGATTAGGATGTCATTAACTTGTGGGTTGGGAAGTAGTTGATGAGGTAGAACCTATTGCCCTGTTACATTCAAACCCTTGGGAGTTACTTCTACGCGTTGCTTATACTTCTATGCTATGCTCGTAGACGTGGTTTGGGTGAGTGAAATCCATGACAGATGTGAGATTGATAATTAATGGTTTAACTTAAGGTGGCAACTTAAATACACATCTGGGTGGATTGAGGCACCTGGAGTACCCAGTGTTGCCTGTATTTTTGGAAATCCCGGAGTACCCGTGTGATCTTCCTATGGACCGCCACCCAGGCTCAAAGGGAACTGAGATTATTCATGCTAGAAACTTCCGTGTGCAGCCACAAGCTATTATGGGCTCTAGCATAGTTGAGTAAGTTACGTGAAGCTCTTGAAGAGGCAGATCAGCAGGTAGAGGGATGTAGGTTTGGTATGGTCTGTCTGGAGTAGAGAGTTAATGTTTCTGAAAGACTGTGTCTCGGTCATCCGTTTCTCAAACACCATGTAGTGCGAGAAATCCAACAGAGGTGATCGAGTCTTGTGGGGAAAAGTGCGCAAACCTCTGCAGAGTGTACAAACTAATCATGGTTAGCCGTGTCCCCGGTTATGGACAATCTTGAGTATCTAGTACTTGGAGTATCTTAAGTATCTCATCACTCTTAATTAATATTGTTGGGTTGTTAATCACTTTAATTGGGATTGAGTTGGAGGAACCTTCTCAATGATGTTTCAACTACCATGATAGTAAATTTAAAATCTATTCCTTTGTTGTAGGAAAAAATTTGCTTTTCGCAAAACTGTAACCATAGAGCTTTCCACCAGCCAAATATGCATGTAGTGATAGCATTATTCTGTTCTTGCTCTACTGTGTTACTTTGCCAGCATATTCCATGTGTTGACCCATTTTCGGCTGCAACGTATTATGTTGCAGACTTTTCAGACGAGGAGTAAGGTTCGTTAGGGCGTTGTCGTGCAGCTCAGCTATGCCGTTGGAGTTGATGGACTCACTTTATCTTCCAAGCCTTCCGCTGTTATCATATTAGATGGCCTTAAGCCATATTTATTGTAATAAGATCTCTTTTGAGACATCCGATGTAATAAGTGTGTGATTGCTACTCTGTTATAAATCCTTCAAGTACTGTGTGTGTCAGCACTTTCGATCCAGGGATGACATTGAAGCACAGAGACTTGATCGTTTGAGGTCGGGTTGCTACAAAGATGGTATCAGAGCCCACGCTGAATGTAGGACACGACCACTAAGATAAAACCATAGGTCACTCTTCTCTACTCATTTCTTACTCCTCTCCATTTTCTACTCTTTAGGATGGCGGAGATGAAGAACAAGTTTGCACAACTGGAGGAAGAATCACCTTTTGGATGACACTTGAAGGAAGTCACTAGGTACTTGAACATTGGAATACCAAGCTTCACTAAGACATACAACGCCACTTTCCAGAAGAGGAGCGATGGATGATTCAAGTTCAAGTTCCAGGAAGGACCTTCACGCCAGTCACTAAACCTATAGAATTTCCTTCGACACACCAACCTGGAGTTTAGGAAAGAGTATGGCAGCTCACATCACCATGGGACGCATTGGAGAGGTATATCACAAGGATCTTAAGGACACTATCTACCAGATATGTGGGCGCCGAGACGAGAAATGGGAGATGATCAGCACCAGGAAGGATAGATCAATTGCACCTTTAATCCAGGAACTAAACCAACACATACGACGCCAGGAGAATCAGATGTGCGCAGACATGATAGATTTGAAGAAGGCAAAGACAAGGATCATCGAGCTGGAATAAGAACTTAAGTCTACACGCGATGAATATGAGGAGGAAATTGCGACACTACTGGAGAAGAATGACGACCTGATTAAGAAGATCAGAATATTCATGGGAGACCCCACTCCAGTAGAAGAAGATGAAAACCCAAGGAGATTCGTCTGGAGGACTACATCATCATCGATGACACCGACTCCGACCCTAGTGATGATGACTTTGAAGACGAAGCTGGAGTAGATATCATGGAGTCTTCCACCGATCAAAATTTCTAGATGACCACCCAATGATTAGTAGTATTCCCCCACGTATTCAGTAGTAGTTGAGCACTTTTGCATAGTTCTAGACCGCTTGTATGCCCTTGCTTGATTGATTGAGTGAAATGATTGTGTTTGTCTCATGTGCATATAGGTAGTTCCTTCTCATTAGACCTCATTCTATTCTAATCTCTTCCATCTAAACCCATCAGATGCCTCTGAGACGTGACCCCAGATTTGCCTTCCCGCCGGAGCTCACTCAGTTGATCCAGCAGCAGAACACCTTGATGCAATTGCTAGTTCAGAACTAGGGTAACAACAACAACAACAACCCGCCGCCAGTGGACAACCTAGCCCGTTTTCTAAGGTTACAACCACCGGTGTTTTCCAGTAGCACCAAGCCTATAGTTGCTGATGATCGACTACGCCGTATTGGAAGGGAGTTGACCACCGTAGGTTGCATAGATGCTGAGAATGTGCGCTTTGCCGCACATCAATTGGATGGACCAGCAGCCTCATGGTGGGAGAATTACACGGCCACTTTCCTCATAGCCAACGTCACTTGGGACCAGTTTCAGCAAGCTTTCCGCACAACCCATGTCTCAACTGGAGCCATGAATCTGAAGAAGCGTGAGTTTCGCAACTTACGCCAGGGGAATCGTACTGTGGCTCAGTACGTGGATGAGTTTAGCAAGCTATCTCGCTATGCCCCTGACGATGTGGCCATAGATGCCGTGAAGCAGGAGAAATTTATGGAAGGGCTGAATGATGAGATGAGTATGCAGTTGATGGTAGCAACCTTCAACAACTTCCAGGAGTTGGTGGATAAGGCTCTTATGATTGAAGGGAAGTAGCAGCAGATTGAGAGCCGTAAGAGAAAGTATGGACAAGGGAGGTATAACTCAGGAGCTCAGCAGAAGCGTCGCCTAACCCCGAACTCGGGAGGACTTGTTCATAACCATGGAGGTCATAACCACACCGGAGGAGGATCGCATAACCACAATGGTACTAATAATGGGAATGGGAACGGAGCCAATAACAATCAGAACCGCCCCAATCCAGCCACACCCGCCAAAAGA
This sequence comes from Triticum aestivum, assembly GCF_018294505.1. Lineage (NCBI taxonomy): Eukaryota > Viridiplantae > Streptophyta > Magnoliopsida > Poales > Poaceae > Triticum > Triticum aestivum. Next base: position 92,992,725 of record NC_057809.1, read on the forward strand.
GATCTAAGTCACGTTACTTGCTTCAAGTGCGGGAAGACTGGACACTATGCCACGGAGTGCCCTGAAGGAAAGAATGGAAACGGAAATGGGAGCGCTGGGAAGAAGCCCAATCCATTCAACAAAGGACAAGTGAACCACGTTAACGTGGAGGAGGTTGAAGAGCAGCCGGACGCGGTAATAGGTAAGTTTTTGGTTAAGTCATTTACCGCTCTTGTTCTATTTGATACTGGTGCATCGCATTCATACATATCAAGGGGATTCGTGGATAAGTTTAAACTACCAACCCAAACCCTTAGGACCCCTCTCTTAGTGAGTTCACCTGGAGCAGAGTATATGGCTAGTCGATGGTGCGACCAGATACCCCTAACCATTGGCACCCATGTTTTTCCGTCCGACCTAATTATCTTGGAGTCACAAGGATTGGATGTGATATTAGGCATGGACTGGATGTCAAAGTATGGAGGAAGTATTGACTGTGCTAGTAAGTCGATTTATCTCACCACCCCGGAGGGAAAAAGGATTAGTATGTATCTAGGCATGTGCCTAGGAGGAGCCAAGTGAATACCCTCATGGGAGTTGTTCAGGAGGAAGTGCCTGTAGTGAGGGATTACCCGGATGTTTTTCCAGAGGAGTTGCCAGGCATGCCACCGGATCGAGACATCGAGTTTTTGATAGAGCTATTGCCAGGGACAGGGCCAATATCCAAGAGACCCTATCGGATGCCCGCGAATGATCTGGAGGAAATTAAGAAACAGATCAAGGAGTTATTGGAGAAAGGATACATTCGAAGGAGTTCATCACCTTGGGGAGCCCCAGTGCTTTTGGTTGAGAAGAAGGATAAATCCCTAAGAATGGTTGTTGATTATCGGGCCTTGAATGAAGTGACGATCAAGAACAAGTACCCACTTCCGATGATCAATGATCTGTTTGATCAACTTCAAGGAGCTAAGGTGTTTTCGAAGATCGATTTGTGATCGGGATACCATCAGTTGAAGATTCAAGAGAAAGATATACCAAAGACAGCATTCACCACGTGTTACGGATTATATGAGTATACGGTCATGTCGTTTGGACTGACCAACGCCCCTACCTATTTCATGAGCATGATGAACAAGGTATTCATGGAATATTTGGACAAGTTTGTTGTGGTGTTTATTGATGATATTATGGTATACTCGAAGAATGAAGAGGAGCACAGGGAGCATTTGCGTTTAGTTCTCGAGAAACTCAGGGAACATCAGTTGTATGCCAAGTTCAGCAAATGCGAGTTTTGGTTGAAGGAAGTCGGATTCCTTGGACATGTTATATCAGGAGAAGGTATAGCAGTAGATCCTAGAAAGGTTTGGTCAGTCACTGAATGGTTAGCACCCACTTCAGTTAGCGAGATCTGCAGTTTTCTTGGACTCGCAGGATACTATCGGAGATTCATTGAGAATTTTTCCAAGATCGCGAAACCAATGACGGAGTTATTGAAGAAGGATACCAAGTTTAAATGGATGGAAGACTGCAAGGCAAGTTTCCAGGAGTTGAAGAAACATTTGACTACAGCTCCAGTGCTGACACTGCCAGATATACATAAGGATTTCCAAGTGTATTGCGACACCTCTCGCTTGGGACTTGGATGTGTGCTTATGCAGGACGGAAGAGTTGTTTCATATGCCTCGCAACAACTAAAACCTCACGAGTTGAATTATGCCACGCATGATTTGGAGTTAGCAGTCGTAGTGCATGCATTGAAGACTTGGAGACATTACCTTATTGGAAACCATTGTGATGTGTACACGGATCATAAGAGTTTGAAGTACATCTTCACACAGAAGGAACTGAACCTTAGACAAAGGAGATGGTTGGAGCTTATAAAGGATTATGACATGAAGCTACACTATCATCCAGGAAGGGCCAATGTCGTAGCAGACGCTTTGAGCCGTAAGAGTTATGCTAATATCCTTGCGAGTAAGGGAGTGCCAAAGGAGTTAGGAGAGGATATCATGGAACTTCGATTAGAGATTGTTCCTAGAGGTTTTGTTGCAACAATGGAAGTTCAGTCGACGCTGTTGGGTAAGATTCGGGAAGCTCATAAGGATGACAAAGAGATTGCCGAGATAAAGGAGAAGATGAGCAAAGGAAAGGCCAAATGTTTTCATGAGGATGAGCACGATACCTTATGGTTTGAGAACCGGATATACGTGCCCAATAACACAGAGATCAGGAAGTTAATACTACAGGAGGCCCATGACTCACCATACTCGATACACCCCGGAAACACCAAGATGTATTTGGATTTGAAGGAACGTTTCTGGTGGACAGGGTATGAAGAAGGATATTGCCGAGTATGTAGCCGTATGTGATGTATGCCACAGAGTGAAGGCAGAGCATCAAAAGCCGACAGGATTGTTACAACCTATGCCGATACCCGAATGGAAGTGGGATAAACTTGGCATGGACTTTATCACCGGATTGCCCAGGACCAAATCAGGATATGATTCCATATGGGTAGTAGTTGATCGCTTGACCAAAGTGGCTCACTTTATCCCAGTGAAAACCACTTATACAAGTGCGAAGTTGGCCAAGATATATATGTCCAGGATCGTGTGTCTGTATGGAGTTCCGAGGACCATCATATCAGATAGAGGAACATAGTTTACCTCAAAGTTTTGGCATCAGTTACATCAGACTTTGGGTACAAGATTGGAGTTCAGTACCGCATTTCACCCGCAGACGGATGGACAGACCAAGAGAGTCAACCAGATTCTGGAAGATATGTTGAGAGCCTGTGCGCTAGATTATGGATCTAGTTGGGATGACAATTTGCCTTACGCAGAGTTCTCATACAACAATAGCAACCAAGCCAGTTTGAAGATGGCACCGTTCGAAGCCCTGTATGGATGAAGGTGCAAAACGCCGTTGATGTGGGATGAAATAGGAGACTGATAGTTGTTTGGACCGGACTTGATCAAGGAGTCTGAAGAGAAAATTAAGCTGATTCGTGATAGACTGAAGATTGCTCAGTCCAGGCAGAAGAGTTATGCAGACTCGAAACGCAAGGAGGTAACCTATGAAATTGGAGACAGAGCATATCTGCGAGTATCCCCCTTGCAAGGAGTGAAACGTTTTGGAGTTAAAGGAAAGTTAGCCCCGAGATTTGTAGGACCGTATCGTGTTTTGGAATGGATGGGAGAAGTTGCCTACAAGTTGGAGTTACCTGAAGGACTGTCAGGAGTTCATGACGTGTTCCACGTTTCATAGTTGAAGAAGTGTCATGCTGAGATGGCCGATATACCGTTAAGAGATACAATACCCTTGGAGGCGATTCAGTTGGATAGTGATTTGACTTATGAGGAAAAGCCAGTTAAGATTCTTGAGTTTGCCAGCCGAGTCACCCGCAGCAAGGTTATCAAGTTTTGCAAAGTTCAGTGGAGTCACCATACCGAGGATGAAGCCACCTGGGAACGAGAGGATGATCTATGCAAAGACCACCCACACCTATTTTCTAGCCAACCCGAATCTCGAGGGCGAGATTCATCTTAAGGGGGGGGGGTAGGTTTGTAACATCCCAAATTTTTAATTTGGAATGTTATACATAGATCATTCATGCATATCATATTTTATTGCATTTTCATTCCGAAATCCTCGAAATCCTAAGCAACTCAAGGACCCTCGGAGAGAGTTGGGGATTTCCCGGTTTTCATATTTGGTTTTTATCAAATAATGAAACGAGGATTTTGATTTTGATTATTTTTCTCTCCGAAAAATATTTCATAATAAAATATATGAGAGGAGATAATATGACTTCTCCAAAATAACTGAAATATTGGAGGAAAAGTATTAAAATAATTTATTAGATTTTATTTGGATTTTATTTGCATTAGAAAAATTGCATGTTTTCAAAATTGCATTTTAGGGCCAAGAAAATGTTCATCTCGTCCTAAATATTTTATTTAGACGGTGAAAATTTGTTTTGGCATTTTTAGATTTTTATTTTATTTTCTAGGACTTGTTTTCTGTTCGGCAGAATTATTATTATTATTAAAAAAAAACTTCCGGCGCCTGACCGGGCCGAAGCCCAGCTGAGCCAGGCCGGCCCAACCCCGCGCCGCCGCCTCCCTCACGCGCGCCGCCGTGCGCGGCACGGACGCCGAGGAGAGTCCGAGACGGACTCCTCCCTGGGCGCCCCCTCGCCCAAGCAAGCCGCCGCCCCTCCCCCTTTATATAGCCGCCGACCCGCCCCCTAGCCACAACCACCGCAAGCCGGCAGCCCTGCCCCGAGCCGCGCCGCCGCCTCTCGCCGCCCGCGCCTTGCAGCCGCGCCGCCGCCTCTCGCCGCCCGCGCCTCGCAGCCGCGCCGCCGCCGCCGCTTCGCCGCCCCGCGTCGTCGAGCCACCCCACCGCTCCGCAAGCCCGCCGCCTGAGCCCCTGCCTCGCCGGAGGCACCGCGCCGATCCGTCGCCGCTCGGTTTTTTAGAAACCGTTTCATTTTTTAGAAAACCCTAGTTCATTTTTTAGATCGGTTCGCCGGTTTTTCCCGGTTTTTCAATTTAGCGGACGTTCGTCTGTACGTTCGTTTCAACGAACGGTTTTCGCTCATTAGTTACAGATAACGAACGCTTGTTCGTTAGCCTGTTCGTCAGTTTTTTTTATCGGATTTTTCCGCGATTATTCTCAATCACGATTTCTGATCCAATTTTCGTTTCGGTTTATCTTTTCGCTCGTTAGTCGAAATTAGGCGATTCAAGCGTCTAGATCTTCGTCTCGAGACCCTCTTTCCGCTTAAGCAACTTGAACAAGATTTTGGTACTGTAAAATTTGACCTTAGTTCAGACTAGTAAACGGATCTTGTTTCCTTCGCCGTTTGAGTTTCGTTGCTCCGTTTGATTTGATTCTTTTTGCAAACCGACGTTCTTAAGTTGAACTTTCCGGTTAGATCTTCTTATTTGAGTTTTACCCATGCTTCTTTGATTGTTGCTTATGTATGCTATTGTTTGTTTGCGATCGAATTCCCAGAGTGCGAAGCGTGTTATTTGGAGTCTCTAGGTTATGCGGATCGTCAGCAAGGCAAGTAACACTTTGATCATATCCCTTTATCACCCAATTTTTATGCATTAGTTCCAATCCTCAAACATTGCATGATTAGGATGTCATTAACTTGTGGGTTGGGAAGTAGTTGATGAGGTAGAACCTATTGCCCTGTTACATTCAAACCCTTGGGAGTTACTTCTACGCGTTGCTTATATTGCTATGCTATGCTCGTAGACGTGGTTTGGGTGAGTGAAATCCATGACAGATGTGAGATTGTTAATTAATGGTTTAACTTAAGGTGGCAACTTAAATATACATCTGGGTGGATTGAGGCACCTGGAGTACCCAGTGTTGCCTGTATTTTTGGAAATCCCGGAGTACCCGTGTGATCTTCCTATGGACCGCCACCCAGGCTCAAAGGGAACTGAGATTATTCATGCTAGAAACTTCCGTGTGCATCCACAAGCTATTATGGGCTCTAGCATAGTTGAGTAAGTTACGTGAAGCTCTTGAAGAGGTAGATCAGCAGGTAGTGGGTTTGTAGGTTTGGTATGGTCTACCCGGAGTAGAGAGTTAATGTTTCTTAAAGACTGTGCTCGGTCATCCGTTTCTCAAACACCATGTAGTGCGAGAAATCCAACGGAGGCGATCAAGTCTTGTGGGGAAAAGTGCGCAAACCTCTACAAAGTGTATAAACTAATCATGGTTAGCCGTGTCCCCGGTTATGGACAATCTTGAGTATCTAGTACTTGGAGTATCTTAAGTATCTCATCACTCTTAATTAATATTGTTGGGTTGTTAATCACTTTAATTGGGATTGAGTTGGAGGAACCTTCTCAATGATGTTTCAACTACCATGATAGTAAATTTAAAATCTATTCCTTTGTTGTAGGGAAAAATTTGCTTTTCGCAAAACTGTAACCATAGAGCTTTCCACCAGCCAAATATGCATGTAGTGATAGAATTATTCTGTTCTTGCTCTACTGTATTACTTTGCCAGCATATTCCATGTGCTGACCCGTTTTCGGGCTGCAACATATTATGTTGCAGACTTTTCAGACGAGGAGTAAGGTTCGTTAGGTCGTTGCCATGCAACTCAGCTATGCCGTTGGAGTTGATGTACTCACTTTATCTTCCAAGCCTTCCGCTGTTATCGTATTAGATGACCTCAAGCCATATTTATTGTAATAAGATCTCTTTTGAGAGATCTGATGTAATAAGTGTGTGATTGCTGCTCTGTTATAAATCCTTCAAGTACTGTGTGTGTCAGCACTATCGATCCAGGGATGACACCGAAGCACAGAGACTTGACCGTTTGAGGTCGAGTCGCTACAGTAGGCCATGGATCGGTGATGGAGAATTATGCCGGATGCGGTTCATCATGTAATAGTCATAACCTAGGGTGACACAGAACTAGCTCCAGTTCATTGATATAATGTAGGCATGTATTCCGAATATAGTCATACATGCTTATGGAAAAGAACTTGCATAACATCTTTTGGCCTACCCTCCCATGGCAGCGGGTCCTTACGAAAACTAAGGGATATTAAGGCCTCCTTTTAATAGAGAACCGGAACAAAGCATTAACACATAGTGAATACATGAACTCCTCAAACTACGGTCTTCACCGGTAAGTATCCCGATTATTGTCACTTCGGGGTTATCGGATCATAACACATAATAGGTGACTATAGACTTGCAAGATAGGATCAAGAACACTCATATATTGATGAAAACATAATAGGTTCAGATCTGAAATCATGGCACTCGGGCCCTAGTGACAAGCATTAAGCATAGCAAAGTCATAGAAACATCAATCTCAGAACATAGTGGATACTAGGGATCAAACCCTAACAAAACTAACTCGATTACATGATAGATCCCATCCAACCCATCACCGTCCAGCAAGCCTACGATGGAATTACTCACGCACGGCGGTGAGCATCATGAAATTGGTGATGGAGGATGGTTGATGATGACGATGGCGATGGATTCCCCTCTCCGGAGCCCCGAATGGACTCTAGATCAGCCCTCCCAAGAGGTTTTAGGGCTTGGCGGCGGCTCCGTATCGTAAAACGCGATGATTTCTTCTCTCTAATTTTTCTCTCCCCGAAACTCAATATATGGAGGTGGAGTTGGAGTCGGAGAGGCAAAAGGGGGCCCACGAGGTAGGAGGGCGCACCCTAGGAGGGCAGGCGCGCCCCCACCCTCGTGGCAAGGTGGTGGCCCCCCTGGCCTTCATCTTTGGCAGGTATTTTTCTTATTTTCTGAAAAAGTGCCGTGAAGTTTCAGGTCATTTTGAAAATGTTTGCTCCTGCACATAAATAACACCATGGTAGTTCTGCTGAAAACAGCATCAGTCCGGGTTAGTTCCATTCAAATCATGCAAGTTAGAGTTCATAACAAGGGCAAAGGTGTTTGGAAAAGTAGATACGTTGGAGACGTATCATAGATCCCATCCAACCCATCACCGTCCAGCAAGCCTACGATGGAATTACTCACGCATGGCGGTGAGCATCATGAAATTGGTGATGTAGGATGGTTGATGATGATGATGGTGACGGATTCCCCTCTCCGGAGCCTCGAACGAACTCCAGATCAGCCCTCCCGAGAGGTTTTAGGGCTTGGCGGTGGCTCCGTATCGTAAAACGCGATGATTTCTTCTCTCTGATTTTTTTCTCCCCGAAACTCAATATATGGAGGTGGAGTTGGAGTCGGGGAGGCAACAGGGGGCCCACGAGGTAGGGGGGCGGGGCGCGCCCCCCACCCTCGTGGAGAGACGGTGGGCCCCCTGGCCTTCATCTTTTGTAGGTATTTTTCTTATTTTCTGAAAAGTGGCTCCGTGAAGTTTCAGGTCATTCCGAGAACGTTTGCTCCTGCACATAAATAACACCATGGTAATTCTGCTGAAAACAGCGTCAGTCCGGGTTAGTTCCATTCAAATCATGCAAGTTATAGTCCAAAACAAGGGCAAAAGTGTTTGGAAAAGTAGATACGTTGGAGACGTATCAACTCCCCCAAGCTTAAACCTTTACTTGTCCTCAAGCAATTCAGTTGACAAACTGAAAGTGATAAAGAAAAACTTTTAAAAACTCTATTTGCTCTTGTTGTTGTAAATATGTAAAGCCAGCATTCAAGGTTTCAACAAAGATTATAAGTAACCACATTCACAATAACGCATAGGTCTCAAGTTTACTCATATCGATAGCATAATCAACTAGCGAGCAATAATAATAAACCTTGGATGACAACACTTTATCGAAACAATCATAATATTATATAACAAGATGGTATCTCGCTAGCCCTTTCTGAGACCGCAAAACATAAATGCAGAGCACCTTTAAAGACCAAGGACTGACTAGACATTGTAATTCATGGTAAAAGAGATCCAGTCAAGTCATACTCAATGTAAACTAACAGTAATGAATGAAAATGATAGCGGTGCTCTCAAACTGGTGCTTTTTAATAAGAGGATGATGACTCAGCATAAAAGTAAATAGATAGGACCTTCGCAGAGGGAAGCAGGGATTTGTAGAGGTGCCAGAGCTCGGTTTTCAAACAGAGGTGAATAATATTTTGAGCGGTATACTTTCATTGTCAACATAACAACCAAGAGATGGCGATATCTTCCATGCTACACACATTATAGGCGGTTCGCAAACAGAATGGTAAAGTTTATACTCCCCCTTCCACCAACAAGCATAAATCCATGGCTTGCTCGAAACAACGAGTGCCTCCAACTAACAAGTGTCCCAGGGGGAGTTTTGCTTGCAATTATTTTGATTTTATTTGCATAAAGCATGGGACTGGGCATCCGGGTGACTAGCCATTTATCTTGTGAGTGAGGAGCGGAGTCCACTCCTCTTGAGAATAACCCGCCTAACATGGAAGATACAGACAGCCCTACTTGATACATGAGCTATTCGAGGATAAAAACATGATATTTATTTGAAGGTTTAGAGTTTGGCACATACAAATTTACTTGGAACGACAGGTAGATACCGTATATAGGTAGGTATAGTGGACTCATGTGGAATAACTTTGGGGTTTAAGGGATTGGATGCACAAGCAGTATTCCCGCTTAGTACAAGTGAAGGCTAGCAAAAGACTGGGAAGCGACCAGCAGAGCGACAATAGTCATGAGCATGCATTAAAATTAATCAACACTGAATGCAAGCATGAGTAGGATATAATCCACCATGAACATAAATATCGTGAAGGCTATGTTGATTTTGTTTTAACTACATGCGTGAACATGCGCCAAGTCAAGTCACTTAAATCATTCAGAGGAGGATACCACCCTATCATACCACATCATAACCATCTCAATAGCATGTTGGCACGCAAGGTAAACCATTATAACTCATAGCTAATCAAGCATGGCACAAGAAACTATGATCTCTAGTTGTCATTGCAAACATGTTTATTCATAATAGGCTGAATCAGGAACAATGAACTAATAATATTTACAAAAACAAAAGAGGTCGAGTTTATACCAGCTTTTCTCATCACAGCCAGTCCATCATATATCATCATAATTGCCTTTCACTTGCACGACCAAACGATGTGAATAATAATAATAGTGCACGTGCATTGGACTAAGCTGGAATCTACAGGCATTCAATAAACAGGAGAAGACAAGGCAATATGGGCTCTTTTGTCAAATAAACAATAATGCATATAAGAGCCACTTCAACAATTTAATTATGGTCTTCTCCAATCGACCCCAAAGATAAGAAAAGAAATAAAAACTATTTACACGGGAAAGCTCCCAACAAGCAAAAGAAGAACATGAAATATTTTTGGGTTTTCTTTTTAATTACTACTACAAGCATGGAAAGTAAACTAAATAAAAGCTACAACTAATTTTTTGGTTTTTCTTAAGGTTTATTAAACACACAAGAAGAAAGCATAAAAAAAGAAAATAAACTAGCATGGATGATAGAATGAAAAAGTATGAGCACCGACATCTAGCAATGAGTGTGTGAACATAAATGTAATGTAGGTGGGAAATACGTACTCCCGCAAGCTTACGCTTTTGGCCTAAGTTGGTCTATGGCCACGACTGGCCTGGCGGATATCCATAATAATAGTTGGGGTCGTACTGCGATGCAGCGGCTATCGCCTGCTGAGCTGCAGCGTGGCGACGAGCGGCCTCTTCTCTCCTCTCGTACTCATCTACCTCCTCTCTGGTAATAGTATATCCTCCTCTTGCCTGATAATCAAAGAAGGCAGGGGCAGGGAGAGTAATACGGACAACACGATGTCTGTCAAAGATTAGTCGATACTGGAGAGGTGATTCATTCCTCTCAACAAACTGGTGGTGAACCATAGCATTAAAATCTAGATAAGCAGGAGGTAATTCAATATCATCTTCGCGTATGGCTATACCAAGAAAATTAGCTATGCGGCTTGCATAAATTCCACCAAAGAAATGTCCATTAAGTCTATTAATATGCAACCTACGTGCAATAATCGCTCCCAAATTATATGATTTGTCTCTTGACATAGCACTCCTAAGAATACTGAGATCGGGGACACACATGTGACATGCCTCATCTTTACCATTTATGCATCTACCTATGAAGAGAGCAAAATAATGTATAGTAGGAAAGTGGATGCTCCCTATGGTAGCTTGTGTAATATCTCTAGATTCTCCCACAGTTATGCTAGCAAGAAAATCTCTAAATTCAGATTTGCGAGGATCCCTTATACTACCCCATTGTGGAAGTTTGCATGCAGTGGTAAAAATGCTCTAAGTCCATAGTGTAAGATTTATCATAAAGATCAAACAGGACAGTTGGAGAATTACGTGAAGTTGAAAATTCAAACCTCCTCACAAAGGTACTGGTGAGGTTGTGATACTGGATGCACTTCTCTTCCTCAAAGCTCACAAGATCGGCGTTACGCAAATATGCGTTGAATTCTTCCTTAATTCCCGCTCGATCCATAAAGTTCTCAGAAGGCCATTCACAAGGACACACTGGAGCGTCTCTTGGTGGCTCTTCATCAGCATCACGCATTGCAAGCCTGGATCCTTGCTTCCTTGAAGAACCACCTTGGAACATTTTCCTAAGCATTTTTCTTTCCCTGAAAAATTCTGAAATTTTTTAGTAACTTCAAAATAAAAGTAAACCAAACTCAATAATATTGATAGCAACTACTCGTACAAGTGCCTAGGGCCTATATCATGCATTAAAACTACTTGGAACCATATAAATTTGACATGCAAGCTCAAGAACAGGGGCACCCAAGCAACAAAAATTTGCAATGAATAAAGCAGTAGAACAAAAACTAATTGGACCAATGGAGGAGTCACATACCAAGGAACAATCTCCCCAAGCAGTTTTGTGAGAGGTGCTTTGAGCAAGGAGATCGATAATGGCTGCAAAGTGAGCTAGAACTCGTGCTTGAGCTGGATATTCGTGTTTGTGGGAGGAAGATGAAGTGTGTGGGTGCAGGGATAAGTGGAGGAGGGCCACAGTGGGCCCACGAGGCAGGGGGCGCGCCCAGGGGTAGGGTGCGCCCAGGGGGGTAGGGCGCACCCTCCACCCTCGTGGGCAGGTGGTTGACCCCCCCTGCTGTGTTCTTAGTGCCAAATATTCTCAAATATTCTGGAAAAAATCATATTTAAATTTCAGGGCATTTGGAGAACTTTTATTTTCGAGGTATTTTTATATTGCACGGATAGTCAGATAACAGACAGAAAAATATTTATTTTTAATTTATTTAATATAAATAACAAAAAGTAAAAGTGGGGTACAGAAGGTTGTGCCTTCTAGTTTCATCCATCTCATGATCATCAAAAGGAATCCACTAACAAGTTTGATCAAGTCTTGTTAACGAACTCATTCCGAAAATCATGGAACTGGAGAAATTTGAAATAACACTATGTTACCTCAACGGGGATATGCACATCCCCAATAATAAGAATATCATATTTCTTCTTGACAGTAGGGAGAGGAAATTCAAAACCTCCAAATATAATCAATGGAATTTTTCCAATAGAATTGGTACTATGAACTTGAGTTTGTTTCCTCGGAAAGTGTACCATATGCTCATTACCATTAACATGAAAAGTGACATTGCCTTTAGTGCAATCTATAACAGCCCCTGCAGTATTCAGAAAGGGTTTTCCAAGAATAATAGACATACTATCGTCCTTGGGAATATCAAGAATAACAAAGTCCGTTAAAATAGTAACGTTTGCAACTACAACAGGCACATCCTCACAAATACCGACAGGTACAGCAGTTGATTTATCGGCCATTTGCAAGGATATTTCTGTAGGTGTCAACTTATTCAAATCAAGTCTATGATATAAAGAGAGAGGCATAACACTAACACCGGCTCCAAGATCACATAGAGCAGTTTTAACATAGTTTCTTTTAATAGAGCATGGTATAGTGGGTACTCCTGGATGTCCAAGTTTCTTTGGTATTCCACCCTTAAAGGTATAATTAGCAAGCATGGTGGAAATTTCAGCTTCCGGTATCTTTCTTTTATTTGTAATAATATCTTTCATGTACTTAGCATAAGGATTGGTTTTGAGTATATTAGTTAATCGCATACGCAAAAAGATAGGTCTAATCATTTCAGCAAAGTGCTCAAAATCCTCATCATCCTTTTTCTTGGATGGTTTGGGAGGAAAAGGCATGGGTTTCTGAACCCAGGGCTCTCTTTCTTTACCATGTTTCCTAGCAACAAAGTCTTGCTTATCATCACGTTGATTCTTTGATTGTGGGTTATCAAGATCAATAACAGGTTCAATTTCTATATCATTATCATTACTAGGTTGAGCATGACAATGAACATTATCATTAGCATTGCCACTAGTTTCAGGTTCATTACCAGATTGAGTTTCAGCATCAGAAATAGAAATATCATTTGGATTCACAGGTGTTTCAACAATAGGATCACTAGAAGCATGCAAAGTCCTATCATTTTTCTTTTTCTTCTTTTTAGAAGGACTAGGTGCATCTATTTTATTTCTCTGAGAATCTTGCTCAATTCTCTTAGGGTGGCCTTCAGGATACAAAGGTTCCTGAGTCATTCTACCAGTTCTAGTAGCCACTCTAACAGCATTATCATTATCTTCACTATTGAATTCATTGAGCAAATCATTTTGATCTTTTAGTACTTGTTCTACTTGAGTGGTAACCATAGAAGCATGTTTACTAATAAGTTCAAGTTCACCTTTGACATTAGCCATATAATCACCCAAGTGTTAAATCATATTTGAATTGTATTTCAATTGTCTACCAAAATGAGCATTAAAGTCTTCTTGCTTAGCCATAAATTTATCAAACTCATCTAAGCATGGGCTAGCAAATTTAGTAAATGGGATTTCAGCTTTATCATATCTATAGAGAGAATTTACCTTTACTACCTGTGTCGGGTTATCAAGACCATGAGTTTCTTCAATAGGTAATGGATTAGGATTATATGTTTCTTCAACAGGTGGTAAATTAAGTCCATGTATTTCTTCAATAGGAGGTAAATTCTTAACATCTTCAGCTTTAATACCTTTTTCTTTCATAGATTTCTTTACCTCTTGCATATCTTCAGGACTGAGAAATAGAATACCTCTCTTCTTCGGAGTTGGTTTAGGAATTGGCTCAGGAATTGGCTCCGGAGGTGTCCAATTATTTTCATTTGTTAACATATTATTCAATAGAATTTCAGCTTCTTCCAGTGTTCTTTCCCTGAAAACAGAACTAGCACAACTATCCAGGTAATCTCTGGAGGCATCGGTTAGTCCATTATAAAAGATATCAAGTATTTCATTTTTCTTAAGAGGATGATCAGGCAAAGCATTTAGTAATTGGAGAAGCCTCCGCCAAGCTTGTGGGAGACTCTCTTCTTCAATTTGCACAAAATTATATATATCCCTTAAAGCAGCTTGTTTCTTATGAGCAGGGAAATATTTAGCAGAGAAGTAATAAATCATATCTTGGGGACTACGCACACAACCAGGATCAACAGAATTAAACCATATCTTAGCATCACCCTTTAATGAGAATGGAAATATTTTAAGGATGTAAAAGTAACGAGTTCTCTCATCTTAAGTAAACAGGGTAGCTATATCATTCAATTTAGTAAGATGTGCCACAACAGTTTCAGATTCAAAACCATGAAAAGGATCAGATTCAACCAAAGTAATTATATCAGGATCAATAGAGAATTCATAATCCTTATCAGTAACAAAGATAGGTGAAGTAGCAAAAGCAGGGTCAGGTTTCATTCTAGCATTTAGAGATTGCTTACTCCATTTAGCTAATAACCTTTTGAGTTCATTTCTATTTTGGCAAGTTAAAATAGCTAAAGAAGCTTCTTGATCAAAAACATAACCCTTAGGAATAACAAGTGATTCTTCATCATCACTTTCATCAGTATCATCAGATTCAATATTTTCAATTTCTCTAGCCCTAGCAAGTTGTTGCAGTGGTAAAGCTGCTGCCTTGTGACCATGAGGTCACGGGTTCAAGTCCTGGAAACAGCCTCTTACAGAAATGTAGGGAAAGGCTGCGTACTATAGACCCAAAGTGGTCGGACCCTTCCCCGACCCTACGCAAGCGGGAGCTACATGCACCGGGCTGCCCTTTAAACTCCGCCTATGTTGTCTCAACATAGCCGGTCCCAAGCCCGGGTAAAGGAGGAGGGTTGTGATAGGCTTGGCGAGCCAACGTAAAAACTGAGCCACTCTTATGGAGATGAAACCCAAAAGATTTTCGTTGGGGCGTAACCCTCTCAGCGACGCGCCACATCGGAACCCGGGTGTGGTGGAAAATGGGCAAGGGCCGGGCCGTCACCCCCCAAGTGGCGCGCCGTATCTTGATCCGGATACGGTGGCAAGTGAGCGAGGATCGGGTCGTCGCATCCTTAGTGGCGCGCTACATCGGTGCCCGGATGTAGTGGAAAATGAGCAAGGGTCTTCGCATTTGACTCGACGAGTGCGAAGGGTAAGGAAGCTAGCCGAGCCTAGGAGGATTCGCTTAGGTAGCTGGAACGTAGGGTCTCTGACAGGGAAGCTTCAGGAGCTAGTTGATGCAGGAGTGAGGAGAGGTGTTGATATCCTTTGCGTCCAAGAAACCAAATGGAGAGGACAGAAGGCGAAGGAGGTGGAGGATACCGGCTTCAAGCTGTGGTACACGGGGACGGCTGCAAACAGAAATGGCGTAGGCATCTTGATCAACAAGAGCCTCAAGTATGGAGTGGTAGACGTCAGGAGACGTGGGGACCGGATTATCCTGGTCAAGCTGGTAGCTGAGGACTTGGTTCTCAATGTTATCAGCGCATATGCCCCGCAAGTAGGCCACAATGAGAACACCAAGAGGGAGTTCTGGGAAGTCTTGGAAGACATGGTTAGGAGTGTACCGATTGGTGAGAAGCTCTTCATAGGAGGAGACATCAATGGCCACGTGGGTACATCTAACACAGGTTTTGAAGGGGCGCATGGGGGCTTTGGCTATGGCATCAGGAATCAAGAAGGAGAAGATGTCTTAAGCTTTGCTCTAGCCTACAACATGATTGTAGCTAACACCCTCTTTAGAAAGAGAGAATCACATCTGGTGACTTTTAGTAGTGGCCAACACTCTAGCCAGATTGATTTCATCCTCTCGAGAAGAGAAGATAGGCGTGCGTGCCTAGACTATAAGGTGATACCTGGGGAGAGTGTTGTACCCCAGCATAAGCTGGTGGTTGCTGACTTCCGCTTTCGGATTCGTGTCCAGCGGGATAAGCGTGCCAAGGTCGCTAGAACGAAGTGGTGGAAGCTCAAGGGGGAGGTAGCTCAGGTGTTCAAGGAGAGGGTATTTAAGGAGGGCCCTTGGGAGGAAGGAGGGGATGCGGACAATGTGTGGATGAAGATGGAGACTTGCATTCGTAAGGTGGCCTCGGAGGAGTTTGGAGTGTCCAGGGGAAGGAGAAGCGAAGATAAGGATACCTGGTGGTGGAATGATGATGTCCAGAAGGCGCTTAAAGAGAAGAAAGATTGCTTCAGACGCCTATACCTGGATAGGAGTGCAGACAACATAGAGAAGTACAAGATGGCGAAGAAGGCCGTAAAGCAAGCTGTTGGTGAAGCAAGGGGTCGGGCATATGAGGACCTCTACCAACGGTTAGGCACGAAGGAAGGTGAAAGGGACATCTATAAGATGGCTAAGATCCGGGAGAGGAAGACGAGGGATATTGGCCAAGTCAAATGCATCAAGGACGGAGCAGGCCAACTCTTGGTGAAGGACGAAGAGATTAAGCATAGATGGCGGGAGTACTTCGACAAGCTGTTCAATGGGGAGAATGAGAGTTCTACCATTGAACTGAATGACTCCTTTGATGAGACCAGCATGCGTTTTGTGCGACGCATCCAGGAGTCTGAGGTGAAGGAGGCTTTAAAAAGGATGAAAGGAGGCAAGGCGATGGGCCTTGATTGTATCCCCATTGAGGTGTGGAAAGGTCTCGGGGACATAGCGATAGTATGGCTAACCAAGCTTTTCAACCTCATTTTTCGGGCAAACAAGATGCCAGAAGAATGGAGACGGAGTATATTAGTACCAATCTTCAAGAACAAGGGGGATGTTCAGAGTTGTACTAATTACCGTGGAATTAAGCTGATGAGCCATACAATGAAGCTATGGGAGAGAGTCATTGAGCACCGCTTAAGAAGAATGACAAGCGTGACCAAAAATCAGTTTGGTTTCATGCCTGGGAGGTCGACCATGGAAGCCATTTTCTTGGTACGACAACTTATGGAGAGATATAGGGAGCATAAGAAGGACTTGCATATGGTGTTCATTGACTTGGAGAAGGCCTATGATAAGATACCGCGGAATGTCATGTGGTGGGCCTTGGAGAAACACAAAGTCCCAGCAAAGTACATTACCCTCATCAAGGACATGTACAATAATGTTGTGACAAGTGTTCGAACAAGTGATGTCGACACTGATGACTTCCCGATTAAGATAGGACTGCACCAGGGGTCAGCTTTGAGCCCTTATCTTTTTGCATTGGTGATGGATGAGGTCACAAGGGGTATACAAGGAGATATCCCATGGTGTATGCTCTTTGCGGATGATGTGGTGCTAGTTGAGGATAGTCGGACGGGGGTAAATAGGAAGTTAGAGTTATGGAGACAAACCTTGGAATCGAAAGGGTTTAGGCTTAGTAGAACTAAAACCGAGTACATGATCTGCGGTTTCAGTACTACTAGCTGTGAGGAGGAGGAGGTTAGCCTTGATGGCCAGGTGGTACCTCGGAAGGACACCTTTCGGTATTTGGGGTCAATGTTGCAGGAGGATGGGGGTATTGATCAAGATGTGAACCATCGAATCAAAGCCGGATGGATGAAGTGGCGCCAAGCTTCTGGCATTCTCTGTGACAAGAGAGTGCCACAAAAGCTAAAAGGCAAGTTCTACAGGACGGCGGTTCGACCCGCAATGTTGTATGGCGCGGAGTGTTGGCCGACTAAAAGGCGACATGTTCAACAGTTAGGTGTGGCGGAGATGCGTATGTTGAGATGGATGTGTGGCCACACGAGGAAGGATCGAGTTCGGAATGATGATATACGAGATAGAGTTGGGGTAGCACCAATTGAGGAGAAGCTTGTCCAACATCGTTTGAGATGGTTTGGGCATATTCAGCGCAGGCCTCCAGAAGCTCCAGTGCATAGCGGACGGCTAAAGTGTGCGGAGAATGTCAAGAGAGGGCGGGGTCGACCGATTTTGACATGGGAGGAGTCCGTTAAGAGAGACCTGAAGGATTGGAGTATCGACAAAGATCTAGCTATGGACAGGGGTGCGTGGAAGCTTGCTATCCATGTGCCAGAGCCATGAGTTGGTTGAGAGATCTTATGGGTTTCACCTCTAGCCTACCCCAACTTGTTTGGGACTAAAGGCTTTGTTGTTGTTGTTTGTTGCTGTTAGCAAGTTGTTCATCAACAAAATCACTAAGTGGCATAGTTGTGTCAGGCATAGAGGTAGTTTCATCATAAGTATCATGCATAGTAGAAGTGGCATCATCAATAACATGCGGCATATCAGAATGAATAGTAGAAGCAGGTGTAGGTGTCGCAAACTTACTCGTAACAGAAGGTGAATCAAGTGCAGAGCTTGATGGCAGTTCCTTACCTCTCCTCGTAGTTGAGGGAAAAATCTTGGATATTTGATCTTTCAAGTTCTTCATAGTGATCAGCAGATATAAATCCCAAGTGACTCAAAGAATAGAGCTATGCTCCCCGGCAACGGCGCCATAAAATAGTCTTGATTACCCACAAGTATAGGGGATCACAACAGTTTTCGAGGGTAAAGTATTCAACCAAAATTTATTGATTCGACACAAGGGGAGCCAAAGAATACTCTCAAGTATTAGCAGCTGAGTTGTCAATTCAACCACACTTGGAAACTTAATATCTGCAACAAAGTATTTAGTAGCAAAGTAATATGATAGTAGTGATAACGGTAGCAAAAGGTAACAGTAGTAAAAGTAATGTTTTTGGAATTTCATAGTGATGATAGCAATAGCAACGGGAAAGTAAATAAGTGAAGAACAACATGTGGAAAGTTCGTAGGCAATGGATCGGTGATGGAGAATTATGCCAGATGCGGTTCATCATGTAACAGTCATAACCTAGGGTGACATAGAACTAGCTCCTGTTCATTGATATAATGTAGGCATGTATTCTGAATATAGTCATACGTGCTTATGGAAAAGAACTTGCATGGCATCTTTTGTCCTACCCTCCCGTGGCAGTGGTTCCTTACGGAAACTAAGGGATATTAAGGCCTCCTTTTAATAGAGTACCGGAACAAAGCATTAACACATAGTGAATACCTGAACTCCTCAAACTACGGTCATCACCGGTAAGTATCCCGATTATTATCACTTCGGGGTTAACGGATCATAACACATAATAGGTGACTATAGACTTGCAAGATAGGATCAAGAACACCCATATATTGATGAAAACATAATAGGTTCAGATCTGAAATCATGGCACTCGGGCCCTAGTGACAAGCATTAAGCATAGCAAAGTCATAGCAACATCAATCTCAGAACATAGTGGATACTAGGGATCAAACCCTAAGAAAACTAACTCGATTACATGATAGATCCCATCCAACCCATCACCGTCCAGCAAGCCTACGATGGAATTACTCATGCATGGCGGTGAGCATCATGAAATTGGTGATGGAGGATGGTTGATGATGATGATGGCGATGAATTCCCCTCGCCGGAGCCCCGAACGGACTTCAGATCAGCCCTCCCGAGAGGTTTTAGGGCTTGGCGGTGGCTCCGTATCGTAAAACGCGATGATTTCTTCTCTCTGATTTTTTCTCCCTGAAACTCAATATATGGAGGTGGCGTTGGAGTCGGAGAGGCAACATGGGGCCCACGAGGTAGGGGGTGCCCTAGGGGGGCAGGCGCACCCCCACCCTCGTGGAGAGACGGTGGGCCCCGTGGCCTTCATCTTTTGTAGGTATTTTTCTTATTTTCTGAAAAGTGGCTCCGTGAAGTTTCAGGTCATTCCAAGAATGTTTGCTCCTGCACATAAATAACACCATGGTAATTCTGCTGAAAACAGCGTCAGTCCGGGTTAGTTCCATTCAAATCATGCAAGTTAGAGTCCAAAACAAGGGCAAAAGTGTTTGGAAAAGTAGATACGTTCGAGACATATCAACGACCGGCGATGCGAGGCGATGGGGTCGGCGATGGGCTGGGGTGGCGACAGGGACGGGCGCGGCGACGGGGCGGCGACGGGGACAAGCGCGGCGATGGGCACGGCGATGGCGACCGCGCGCAACGGGGGCGGCGACAGGACAGGGCGGCGATCGGGACGGGCAATGACGACGAGGTTGAAGCAGAGGAAGAAGAGAAGAAAACTGAAATTTTTGTGAGTGTATATATATATATAGGAGGGGCCTGTAGTATCGGTTGGAGCCACCAACCGATACTAAAGGTCAAACTTGGCCAGGCCAAGCGGCGGGAAGCGACACCCTTTAGTACCGGGTCATGGCTGTAACCGGTACTAAAGACACCCCCTTTAGTACTGGTTGGAACCACCAACCGGTATTAAAGGCTGTGCGCTGGCCCTGGTGCGGTGCACAAAGTTTAGTCCCACCACGCCAAGCAAAGGGCAGCCGCACTGGTATATAAACCCAGCTGCGGCTGCTCCTTCAAGCTCCTCTCTAAAGCAGGCCTCCTAGGCCTACCTGTGCTGCGCTGCCCTGTTGGGCCTACTAGGCTTGTGGGCCTGTATCCTAGCCCAACTACAGGTTGGGTTTCTAGTCGTATGCAGGCCGCTGTGGCCCAGTAGGCGGGCTTTCTTTATTTAGTTTTTTTACTTTATTTATTTTCTTTTATTTATTTCTGAGTTTTTTTGCTGTATTTAGAATTTCTTTGTGAATATTTTTGATTTAGGTACAAAAAATTACAAACTTTCTGTTAGTGCCAGTAGTTTTCAAATTGGAATAGTTTAAATTTGTCTACTTTACTTATTTTCTTTTATTTATTTCTGAGTTGTTTTTTGCTGTATTTAGAATTTATTTGTGAATATTTTTTCTTTAGGTGCGAAAATTTGCAAACTTTCTGTTAGTGCCAGTAGTTTTCAATCATTATATTCAATTTGGTAATACTTAGGTTATTTAAAAAATGAAATGCCTTTGTAACAGATGAGTTTTCGTCCGAAACCTTGATACTTCGAAAGAGATTGTCCATTTTGTACACAAAGTGCATCCAGTTTTTGTCGTAACCCTCTTTACTTTTTTGCACATGCTATGTGGGTGAAATGATGATACCATGCCAACTTTCAACCTTTTCAGAGTTCATTTGTAGTTCTTTTCAATTTCAGGGTCATTTAGCTCAAAAAAATCAGTAATGCATGAAAAATAGCAAATGATGTCAGAAAGGGTTGAAAGTTTACGACATGGATTTTAATGGTGCATACTGAATGCACAAAAAGTCTGGAGTTGTAATAAGTTAAAAAATGAAATGCCTTTGTAACAGATAAGTTTTCGTCCGAAACCCTGATATTTCGAAAGAGATTGTCTACTTTGTACCCGAAGTGCATCCAGTTTTTGCCGTAACCCTCTCTACTTTTTTGCACATGCTAAGTGGGTGAAATGATGATACCATGCCAACTTTCAACCTTTTCAGAGTTCATTTGTAGTGCTTTTCAATTTCAGGGTCATTTAGCTAAAAAATCAGTAAATGCATGAAAAATAGCAAATGATGTCAGAAAGGGCTGAAATTTTATAACGTGGCCTTGAATGGTGCATACTGAACGCACAAAAAGTCTAGAGTTGTAATAAGTTAAGAAAATGAAATGCCTTTGTAACAGATGAGTTTTCGTCCGAAACCCTGATACTTCGAAAGAGATTGTCCATTTTGTACACGAATTGCATCCAGTTTTTGCCGTAACCCTCTCTAATTTTTTTTGCACATGCTATGTGGGCGAAATGATGATACCATGCCAACTTTCAACCTTTTCAGAGTTCATTTGTAGTGCTTTTCAATTTAAGGGTCATTTAGCTAAAAAAATCAGTAAATGCATGAAAAATAGCAAATGATGTCAGAAAGGGTTGAAATTGATGACGTGGGTTTGAATGGTGCATACTGAATGCACAAAAAGTCTAGAGTTGTAATAACTTAAAAAAATGAATTGCCTTTGTAACATATGAGTTTTCGTCTGAAACCCTGATACTTCGGAAGAGATTGTCCATTTTGTACACGAAGTGCATCCAGTTTTTGTCGTAACCCTCTCAACTTTTTTGCACATGCTATGTGCGTGAAATGCTGATACCATGCCAACTTTCAACCTTTTCAGAGTTCATTTGTAGTGCTTTTCAATTTTTGGGTCCTTTAGCTAAGAAAAATCAGTAAATGAGCTGAATATTAGCAAATGAAGTCAGAAAGGTACACGTTCGTCAGAAGCACAAAAGTACACGTTTCAAATGCAAAACACATAAGCACCCTAACTATTACAAAGATTCCCTACTGTCTTTGGGTGTGAAACTTTTTCTTCGCGTGTGTCCCTTTGCACCGTAACCATGGACAATCTTCATCATTTAACTAGATGCTCGGGTCAATATTCACTATGAAGGGAGCAATTTCATCAAACTTTTCATAATCTTTTGACATGTCTATCTTATTATCCAATCCCACGATGTTTCTTTTCCCTGAAAGAACTATGTGGCGCTTTGGCTCATCGTATGATGTATTCGCTTCCTTATCTTTTCTTTTTCTCGGCTTGGTAGACATGTCCTTCACATAGAAAACCTGCGCCACATCATTGGCTAGGATGAATGGTTCATCTGCGTATGCAAGATTGTTGAGATCCACTGTTGTCATTCTGTACCGCGGGTCTTCCGTTACCCCGCCTCGTGTCATATTGACCCATTTGCACCAAAACAAAGGGACCTTCAAACCACGTCCATAGTCAAGTTCCCATATGTCCTTTATGTAACTATAATATGTGTCCTTTCCTCTCTTGGTTGCTGCATCAAAGTGGACACCACTGTTTTGGTTGGTGCTCTTCTTATCTTAGGCGATCGTGTAAAATGTATTCCCATTTATCTCATACCCTTTGAAAGTCATTATATTCAAAGATAGTAACTATGATAGCAAGTACATGTCATCTTCAATAGCGGCGTCATGCATGACACGTGTCTGCAACCAACCGGCGAAAGTCCCCCTTTTGTTCACGTGTAATCCAGTTGTCAGACTGCTCTGGGTGTTTGGATCATAGAACATTCTTGTGTTCCTCCATATATGGAGCCACCAAGGCAAAATTTTGTAGAACTGTGTGGTGTGCTTGAGTGAGAGAATGCCCATCCATACATATTATTTGATCCGGTCCAAGCATGCCATTTCCACCCAGTCTGCCCTTATGCCGCGATTCAGGAACACCAATCGGTTTAAGGTCAGGAATAAAGTCAGTACAAAAATCAATGACCTCCTCATTTTCATGGCCCTTGGAGAAGTTTCCTTCTGTCCTAGCACGATTATGAACATATTTCTTTAAGACTCCCATGAACTTCTCAAACGGGAACATATTATGTAGAAATACAGGACCCATAACGTGAATCTCTTTGCATAAGCGTGAAGGAAATATGCCCTAGAGGCAATAATAAAGTTATTATTTATTTCCTTATTTCATGATAAATGTATATTATTCATGCTAGAATTGTATTAACGGGAAAGATAATACATGTGTGAATACATAAACAAACAGAGTGTCACTAGTATGCCTCAACTTGACTAGCTCGTTGATCAAAGATGGTTACGTTTCCTAACCATAGACATGAGTTGTCATTTGATAAACGAGATCACATCATTAGGAGAATGATGTGATTGACTTGACCCATTCAGTTAGCTTAGCACTTGATCGTTTTAGTTTACTGCTATTGCTTTCTTCATGACTTATACATGTTCCTATGACTATGAGATTATGCAACTCCCGATTACCGGAGGAACACTTTGTGTGCTACCAAATGTCACAATGTAACTAGGTGATTATAAAGGTTCTCTACAGGTGTCTCTGATGTTAATTGTTGAGTTGGCATAGATCGAGATTAGGATTTGTCACTTCGATTGTCAGAGAGGTATCTCTGGGCCCTCTCGATAATGCACATCACTATAAGCCTTGCAAGCAATGCAACTAATGAGTTAGTTGCGGGATGATGCATTACAGAACGAGTAAAGATACATGCCGGTAACGAGATTGAGCTAGGTATTGAGATACCGACGATCGAATCTCGGGCAAGTAACATACCGATGATAAAGGGAACAACGTATGTTCTTATGCGGTTTGACTGGTAAAGATCTTCGTAGAATATGTAGGAACCAATATGAGCATCCAGGTTCCGCTATTGATTACTGATCGGAGACGTGTCTCGGTCATGTCTACATAGTTCTCGAACCCGTAGGGTCCGCACGCTTAAAGTTCGATGACGATCGGTATTATGAGTTTATGTGATTTGATGTATAGAAGGTAGTTCGGAGTCCCGGATGAGACCGGGGACATGATGTGGAGTCTCGAAATGGTCGATACGTAAAGATCGATATATTGGACGACTATATTCAGACATCGGAAAGGTTCCGAGTGATTCGAGTATGTTTTGGAGTACCGGGGAGTTACGGGAATACGGGGAAGAAGTATTGGGCCTCATGGGCCAAGTGGTGGAAGAGAGGAGGCAGGGTGCGCGCCCCCTATCCCAAACCGAATTGGACTAGGGGGCGGCCCCCTTTTCCTCCTTTCCTCCCTCTCCTTCCTTCTCCCTCTCCTCCTTCCTTTCCTCCTCCTAGTAGGAGTAGGAAAGAGGAGTCCTACTCCTACTAGGAGGAGGACTCCTCCTCCTGGCGCGCCCTACAAGGGCTGGCGGGCCTTCCCCCTTGCTCCTTTATATACGGGGGCAGGGGGCACCCTAGAACACACAAGTTGATTGTTCTAAGCCGTGTGGGGCGCCCCCTCCACCATAATCCACCTCGATCATATCGTAGCGGTGCTTAGGCGAAGCCCTGCGTCAGTAGCAACATCATCACCTTCATCACACCGTTGTGCTGATGGAACTCTCCCATGAAGCTCTGCTGGATCGGAATTCATGGGACATCATCGAGCTGAACGTGTGCTGAACTCGGAGGTGTCGTATGTTCGGTACTTGGATCGATCGGATCTTGAAGACGTACGACTACATCAACCACATTCTCATAACGCCTCCGCTTACGGTCTACGAGGGTACGTGGATGATAATCTTCCCTCTCGTTGCTATGCATCACCATGATCTTGCGTGTGCGTAGGATTTTTTTGAAATTACTACGTTCCCCAACAGTGGTATCAGAGCCAGGTTTATGCGTAGATGTGATATGCATGAGTAGAACACAAGTGAGTTGTGGGCGATACAAGTCATACTGCTTACTAGCATGTCATACTTTGGTTAAGCGGTATTGTTGGATGAAGCGGCCCGGACTGACATTGTGCGTACGCTTACGCAAGACTGGTTCTACCGACGTGCTTTGCACACAGGTGGCTGGTGGGTGTCAGTTTCTCCAACTTTAGTTGAACTGAGTGTGACTACGCCCGGTCCTTGTTGAAGGTTAAAACAACACTAACTTGACGAAATATCGTTGTGGTTTTGATGCGTATGTAAAAACGGTTCTTGCTCAGCCCGTAGCAGTCACGTAAAACTTGCAACAACAAAGTAGAGGACGTCTAACTTGTTTTTGCAAGGCATGTTGTGATGTGATATGGTCAAGACATGATGCTAAATTTTATTGTATGAGATTATCATGTTTTGTAACACAGTTATCGCCAACTTGCAGGAGCCATATGGTTGTTGCTTTATTGTATGAAATTCAATTGCCATGTAATTGCTTTACTTTATCACTAAACGACAACAATAGTCGTGTAAGCAATATTTGGCGAGACGACAACGGTGCTACGATGGAGATCAAGGTGTCGCGCCGGTGACGGTGGTGATCATGACGGTGCTTTGAAGATGGAGATCGAAAACACAAGATGATGATGGCCATATCATATCACTTATATTGATTAAATGTGATGTTTATCCTTTATGCATCTTATTCTGCTTGATTGATAGTAGCATTATAAGATGATCTCTCACTAAATTTCAAGGTACAAGCATTCTCCCTGAGTATGCACTGTTGCCAAAGTTCCTCGTGCCAAGAGACCACGTGATGATCGGGTGTGATAAGCTCTACATTCACATACAACGGGTGCAAGCCAGTTTTGCACACGCAAAAATACTCGGGTTAAACTTGACGAGCCTAGCATATGCAGATATGGCCTCGGAACACTGAGACCGAAAGGTCGAGCATGAATCATATAGTAGATATGATCAACATAGTTATGTTCACCATTGAAAACTACTCCATTTCACGTGATGATCGATCATGGTTTAGTTGATATGGATCACACAATCACTTAGATGATTAGAGGGATGTCTATCTAAGTGGGAGTTCTTAAGTATGATTAATTGAACTTTAATTTATCATGAACTTAGTACCTGATAGTATTTTGCTTGTCTATGTTATTGTAGATAGATGGCCCGTGCTATTGTTCCGTTAAATTTTAATGTGTTCCTTGAGAAAGCAAAGTTGAAAGATGATGGTAGCAATTACACGGACTGGGTCCGTAACTTGAGGATTATCATCATTGCTGCACAGAAGAATTACGTCCTGGAAGCACCGCTAGGTGCCAAACCTGGCATGAGCAACGCCAGATGTTATGAACGTCTGGCAGAGCAAAGCTGATGACTACTTGATAGTTCAGTGTGCCATGCTTTACGGCTTAGAACCGGGACTTCAACGACACATATGAGATGTTCCAGGAGTTGAAGTAAATATTTCAAGAAAATGCCCGGATTGAGAGATATGAAGTCTCCAATAAGTTCTACAGCTGCAAGATGGAGGAGAATAGTTCTGTCAGTGAACATATACTCAGAATGTCTTGGGTACCATAACCACTTGACTCAACTAGGAGTTAATCTTCCTGTTGATAGTGTCATCGACAGAGTTCTTCAATCACTACCACCAAGCTACAAGAGGTTCGTGATGAACTATAATTTGCAAGGGATGTATAAGATGATTCCCGAGCTCTTCGCAATGCTAAAAGCTGCGGAGGTAGAAATCAAGAAGGAGCATCAAGTGTTGATGGTCAACAAGACCACCAGTTTCAAGAAAAATGGTAAAGGGAAGAAGAAAGGGAACTTCAAGAAGAACGGCAAACAAGTTTGCTGCTCAAGAGAAGAAACCCAAGTCTGGACCTAAGCCTGAGACTGAGTGCTTCTACTGCAAAGGGACTGGTCACTGGAAGCAGAACTGCCCCAAGTATTTGGTGGATAAGAAGGATGGCAAGGTGAACAAAGGTATATGTGATATACATGTTATTGATGTGTACCTTACTAAAGCTCGCAGTAGCACCTAGGTATTTGATATTGGTTCTATTGCTAATAGTTGCAACTTGAAACAGGGACTACGAATTAAGTGAAGATTGGCTAAGGACGAGGTGACGATGCGCATGGGAAATGGTTCCAAAGTCGATGTGATCGCCGTCGGCATGCTACCTCTACATCTACCTTTGGGATTAGTTTTAGACCTGAATAATTGTTATTTGGTGCCAGCGTTGAGCATGAACATTATATCTGGATCTTGTTTAATGCGAGACGCTTATTCATTTAAGTCAGAGAATAATGGTTGTTCTATTTATATGAGTAATATCTTTTATGGTCATGCACCCTTGAAGAGTGGTCTATTTTTAATGAATCTCGATAGTAGTGACACACATATTCATAATGTTGAAGCCAAAAGATGCAGAGTTGATAATGATAGTGCAACTTATTTGTGGCATTGCCGTTTAGGTCATATTGGTGTAAAGCACATGAAGAAACTCCATTCCAATGGACTTTTGGAATCACTTGGTACTTGCGAAACATGCCTCATGGGCAAGATGACTAAAACGCCGTTCTCCGGAACTATGGAGCGAGCAACAGATTTGTTGGAAATCATACATACTAATGTATGTGGTCCGATGAATATTGAGGCTCGTGGCGGGTATCGTTATTTTCTCACCTTCACAGATGATCTGAGCAGATATGGGTATATCTACTTGATGAAACATAAGTCTGAAACATTTGAAAAGTTCAAAGAATTTCAGAGTGAAGTGGAAAATCATCGTAACAAGAAAATAAAGTTTCTATGATCTGATCATGGAGGAGAATATTTGAGTTACGAGTTTGGTCTTCATTTGAAATTATGCGGAATAGTTTCACAACTCACGCCACCCGGAATACCACAGCGTAATGGTGTGTCCGAACATCGTAATCGTACTTTAGTAGATATGGTGCGATCTATGATGTCTCTTACTGATTTACAGCTATCATTTTGGGGATACGCTTTAGAGACAGCTGCATTTACGTTATATAGGGCACCATCTAAATCCGTTGAGACGACGCCTTATGAAGTATGGTTTGGCAAGAAACCAAAGTTGTCATTTCTTAAAGTTTGGGGCTGTGATGCTTATGTGAAAAAGCTTCAACCTGATAAGCTCGAACCCAAATCAGAGAAATGTGTCTTCATAGGATACCCAAAGGAGACTGTTGGGTACACCTTCTATCACAGATCCGAAGGCAAGACATTTGTTGCTAAGAATGGATCCTTTCTAGAGAGGGAGTTTCTCTCGAAAGAAGTGAGTGGGGGGAAAGTAGAACTTGATGAGACAACTGTACCTTCTCCCTTATTGGAAAGTAGTCCATGACAGAAACCGGTTCCTGTGACAACTACACCAATTAGTGAGGAAGCTAATGATGATGATCATGAAACTTTAGATCAAGTTACTACCGAACCTCGTAGGTCAACCAGAGTAAGATCCGCACCAGAGTGGTACAGTAATCCTATTCTGGAGGTCATGTTACTTGACCATGATGAACTTACAAACTATGAGGAAGCGATGATGAGCCTAGATTCCGCAAAATGGCTTGAGGCCATTGAAAGGATCGATATGGTTGACTAGAGGGGGGGGTGAATAGGCAACTAACAATTTTTAACCTTTTCTTTACCAAATTAAACTTTGCAACAAATAGGTTGTCTAGATGTGCAACTAAGTGAGCAACCTATATGATGCAATATCAACTAGCACGCAAGCAAACAAGAGATGTAACAATAAGTAAGCTTGCGAAAGTAAAGGCACGAAATAACCAATAGTGGAGCCGGTGGAGACAAGGATGTGTTACCGGAGTTCCTTCCTTTTAAGGGGAAGTATGTCTCCGTTAGAGCGGTGTGGAGGCACAATGCTCCCCAAGAAGCCACTAGGGCCACCGTATTCTCCTCACGCCCTCACATGATGCGAGATGCCGTGATTCCACTATTGGTGTCCTTGAAGGCGGCGACCGAACCTTTACAAGCAAGGTTGGGGCAATCTCCACAACAATCGGAGGCTCCCAACAACAACCACACCACGAAGCTTCACCGCAATGGAGTATGGCTTCGAGGTGACCTCAACCGTCTAGGCTGCTCAACACCCAAGAGTAACAAGATCCGCAAGGGATAAGTGGGGGGAATCAAATATCCTTTGGTGGAAGTGTAGATCGGGCCCTTGTCACCCAATCCCGAGCAAATCAACAAGTTTGATTTGCTAGGGAGAGAGATCGGGCGAAAATGGAGTTTGGAGCAACAATGGAGCTTAGAGGTGGAAGAGGTAGTCCACTAGAGGTAGAAGACAACCCTTATATAGTCGTGGAAAGAATCCAACCGTTATCCACTAGTTCTGCCCGCGACACACGGTACTACCGCTCCAAGGACGCGGTACTACCGCGGCGCCGCGCGGTACTACCGTGGACCACCACGGTACTACCGTGGCAACTGCACAGGCCGGAACAAGCCTGAAGAAGGGGCTGTACTACCGCTCGCGCGGTACTACCGTGGACCACCACGGTACTACCGTGGCAACTGCATAGGCCGGAACAAGCCTGAAGAAGGGGCTGTACTACCGCTCGCGCGGTACTACCGCTCCCCCTTGCGGTACTACCGCAAGGCAGGAGGGTCACGGCCTGGGAAGGGCGCGGATGAAATAAATTACATCCATGCAAACTTCCGCAGAAACTAGGGTGGTGCGAAAACCCGACGCGGTACTACCGCCTGTGAGGCGCGGTACTACCGTGGTCGGCGCGGATGAAAAAAATTTCATCCGCGCCTACTACCGCGACACTGCGGTACTAGGCCGAAGGGCCACGGTACTACGACTCCAAGGGAGCGGTACTACCGTGGGCCACCACGGTACTACCGTGCTGGACGAGCGGTACTACCATGAATGGCGCGGATGTAAAAAATTACATCCGCCCCCTACTACCGCACCGGAGCGGCACTAGGCCAGGGAGCCACGGTACTACCGCACCGAGGGGCGGTACTACCGTGAGGAGCCGCAGTACTACCGCTTGTACCTGCGGTACTACCGCAAGTACAGCAGTAGTCGCCAGTTTTCCACACAACCAAGATAACGACGGGTAGCTCCAAAGTGCAAGGAAAGGAGGGACAAGTGTACGTGTGATTCCACCCTACCTTTCCGACGCGGACCCCCTCTAATAGTACGGCTCTCCTACGACTCAACTCCACCAAGGAGAAACGTAGAACAACGCCGGCTTCAACAGTCTCCAAGGGGCACCGAATCGTCTTGTGCCTAATGAAGAGAAATCTGAGGGACTCAAGGCACACGATTAGTCCGCATGAGCATTGTCATCAATCACCAAAACACTTAGGGAAAAATATGCCCTTACAATCTCCCCCTTTTTGGTGTATTGATGACAACACGGGATTTGCACAAAGATAAGATAATTTTAGAGCAGTGGCAAACCCCACTTCTCTAAAATATAGACGGGTCTCCCCCTAGATGTGTGCACTTTAGATGAATGCTTTGGACTGCATGGCACACAAACTAGGATCAACACTCCCCCTATATTTTAGAGACCAAGACAGGATAATAGGCATAGCATAGCATGAAAGTAGCACAATATAACACAAGCTAGCTAGGATAGATAGAGTGCATATGTCTTACACCATACGACTGACGAGAAACACAGCAGAGAGTTCAACTGAAAGCAGAGAGTTCAACTGAAAGTAGCAAACACACGACACACAAACTCGCAAATCCCTACACTCTCTCCCCCTTTGGCATCGAGACGCCAAAAAGGCAGAGAGGACACCTAAACACACAAGAGGTGGCTCAAGCAGGGAAGTCGTCCCATGGCTCTTTGTCAGACGCCTCTGCAGCTGGAATGGACTCCTCGACCTCCTCCTCAGAATCAGTCCACCTGTATCCTTGCTTCTCCATCCACTCAGTCTCAGGAGTGATGTGCTCCTCAGACCCGCCAGACACATCCTCGCCATAGAGCTGTAAGACCTTGTTGTGTCGGCGACGACTCTCCTTGGACTCCACGTGAGCCCTGTACTGGCCCTTGGCTTGCATGCAGAAAAGAGACTTCATCTTATCCTTCAACTTCTTAGCCCAAGATGGCCTAGAGTCACTCTGAGAGGGCCTAGCAGAACGGTCCCTCGGCGCCATCAACATCCTCATCAACAACAGTAGCCCTAGCAGCAGATGCCTCAGCACGAGTAGCGGTGTTAGCCCAGTTGGGTTTGACCCTCAGACAAATGGGCTCATGGAGAATCCAGTCTGGAGCCAGGAACTCCTCCTCAGGATACATCTTCTCCCAAGTCTTCGAAATCAGCCGAACAGGTAGGGCCCATAAATAGGCACCTTGCGGTTGAACCCAGCAAACCGAAGCTCACACCACATGATGTGAGAGACATCAAGTGGCTGAGTCTGAGACGAGCGAGCCTCCTGGCAAATAAGCATCATGTCCACCATATAGGCATGAACCTTGTCTTTGTCACCGATGCGGGGGAACAAGGAGTTGCGAAAGATGCGGTACATGATATCCAGAAAGGGGTTGAGAACCAAGATTGTCTTGCTATTGGCGAGCGTCTTCTCAACCATGAACGGGGTGAGCTTGTCCTTGTCAGCAGAGTCAGCATTGCCGTGAGGGCGAACACCAACAGGAGTGTCAAGTCCATCATCAGCAACTTGAAGCAAATCCATGAACTCCTTCCAGGTAGCAGACAGCTTGCGGCCATTGGTCATCCAAGTCATCCTCCTTTCATCATTGGTGTGAAAAAACACTGAGGCAAAGAACTGACAGATGATCTCAGGGTCATAGTCCAGGTGGAAAGAGATCACATGCTCAATTCCAAACTGCTCCACCAAGTCCAGAGCCTCCCCAAAGTAGTCACGAAACTTGTCCTTCCTCATGTGGTGCATATCAATCCACTTTACCTCCACATAGGTATTCTGCTTGTTCTTGATGACATCCAAGTAGATCTGGGTTTGGGTCTTGTTCCAGAACAGTTCACACCCTCTGACAGTGGAGCGAGGAGTCACATAAGGGTGAAGCTGCCTGAGACGGACATACTCTGTAGGGCCTATCTCATCCATACCCCTGGCGGGCTCCTTGTGCTTGCTAGCTGTGGTCTTGACATTTCGCTTGGACGCAGATGATCCCTCGGGAACTTCTCCTGGGTTGCGCAGACGCTTGGAGCCAGTGTCACGAACGGGATTGGCCCGGCGAGAGCCACCACCTGAGACACACACGCAAGGCACCAAAACAAAAGGCGAAAAGAAACAATGCAAAGGCCATAAGACAGCACATGAAACCCATAGAAGATAAACGAGAAAGTTGGCATGCGATAGATGTGAACCACGGTAGATCTTCCATGGTTTGCGGTACTAAAGGCTTAGTACAGCTCCAGATGCGGTAGTACCGTGCGGGGTCACGGTAGTACCGTGGCTGGGGCAGCAGTAAAGTTTTAGTACCACACGACGCGCGGTAGTACCGCGCCCTAGGGGCGGTAGTACCGTGCGAGCGGTAGTACCGCTCCCGACGGGCGGTAGTACCGCGTCGCGTCAGATTTAACAGGATTTGAATCTGAAAAAGAACCGCGAAGCCATGACGGTGCTACGGTGATCAGATCTAGCGCTAGACAATAATACAAGTGTCAATCCTATGCAATACCACACTCCTTCATCCTAATCTTGCAGAGATTTAGTCTAGGAATCTCAAGAACATACAAGCCTCCCCAAAACCTAGAAGAACCAAACACAAACAAAAAGGAGAAGGATTTGGGGAAAAACCTTGGTCCATTGCAAGAGCATGAGGTGGGGAACGATCCCACCGGACGGAATCACGGGAGGGCAGCGGTGGAGGAGATCCGGCGACGAATGTCGGCTTCGTTCGTGAGCACGAGAGAGGAAGAGACAACGTGAGAGAAGAAAGGACGAATGGGTATGGGGGAGTTAGACTCCCCCTGCCCGATCTTGTCCCCATGCGTTCGAAACCCGGCGCGGTAGTACCGCGGGTCATCGCGGTAGTTACCGCCCGGGCGGAAGTACCGCGCCGAGCGGTAGTACCGCTCAACCAGGCGCAGTAAAAAAATTACTGCTGCTTGGGGACGGTAGTACCATGCTCCCATCAGCGTAGTACCGTGGTTGGCCCGCGGTAGTACGGTGGCCTACCGCGGTAGTACCGTGAGCTCACGCCACCGAAGGTTTCAAACAAGAGAGAAAAATGCTTTGCACCGAAAAAACAGACACAACCCAAAACTGCACAAAAACAAGCACATACCAAGGGAACAGCAGGAAATCCCTAAGTGACAAAACCTCTCGAGGAGAGAGGGCGGTGGCCGAAGCCACCTATGTTTGAGTGGATGGTGTGGCACCGCGAAGAATTATCCTTGGGCCCATGACCAAACTCGTCTTTGAAGCACAAGTACC
Organism: Triticum aestivum; assembly: GCF_018294505.1. NCBI lineage: Eukaryota > Viridiplantae > Streptophyta > Magnoliopsida > Poales > Poaceae > Triticum > Triticum aestivum. The sequence goes on from NC_057809.1 coordinate 93,026,071, forward strand.
ATCAAAAATGGCTAATGTGAAAGAGGTGATCTATTTATGCATAATGGGGGGAGGGAGAGTTCATTGAGAGAACAACACTCCCCCTATGTCCATGCCTACATCTAAACTAGACAACGAGTTGAGTGTGGTGGGGGGTGCACGGGTTCAAGTCACATTGCTCAAATCAATGATATTTAGCTCATGCCTTAACTCGCGAAATCTTGCTTCATCCAAGGGCTTCGTGAAAATATCTGCAAGGTTATCATGAGTGTTGACATACTTGAGCTCGATCTCCCCTCGCCTAATGTGATCCCGGATGAAGTGATACCGAATCTCAATGTGCTTCGTCTTGAAATGTTGCACCGGGTTGAGAGAGATCTTGATGGCACTTTCATTGTCACACCAAAGAGGCACTTTGTCACAAATGACACCGTACTCCTTTAAAGTTTGCCTCATCCATAGGAGTTGAGCACAACAACTACCGGCCGCCACATACTCCGCTTCGGTGGAGGAGAGAGACACACAACTTTGCTTCTTGGAAGACCAACTTACCAAGGAGCAACCAAGAAATTGGCACCCTCCGGAAGTGGACTTCCTATCCACTTTGTCTCCCGCCCAATCGGAATCCGTGAAACCTTCAAGCTTGAAGTTTGCTCCTCTTGGGTACCATAAGCCAAAGTTTGGGGTATGAGCCAAATATCGAAAGATTCGCTTGACCGCCACAAAGTGACTTTCCTTTGGTGCGGCTTGAAAACGTGCACACATCCCCACACTCAACATGATATCCGGTCTAGATGCACAAAGGTAAAGCAAGGAGCCAATCATGGAGCGATATACCTTTTGATCCACCGCTTTACCATTGGGATCGATGTCAAGTTGGCACTTGGTAGGCATTGGTGTAGTAGCCGGCTTGACATCACTTAGCTTGAATCTTTTAAGCATGTCTTGAGTGTATTTGGCTTGGTTGATGAAGGTTCCTTCTCTTCTTTGTTTGATGTCGAAACCAAGGAAGAACTTCAACTCTCCCATCGAAGACATCTTAAACTTGGAGGTCATGAGAGCGGCAAATTCTTCATTGAAAGCTTTGTTAGGAGAACCAAAGATAATATCATCAACATATAGTTGGCATACAAACAACTCCCCGTTGACCTTCTTAGTAAAAAGAGTGGGGTCGATTAGCCCTACTTCAAATCCACGATCTTGTAGCAACTCGGTAAGGTGGTCATACCACGCACGTGGGGCTTGTTTAAGGCCATAGAGTGCCTTATCGAGTTGATACACATGATCCGGAAAGTAGGGATCCTCGAACCCGGGGGGTTGCTTGACATAGACCAACTCATTAATAGGACCATTAAGAAAAGCACTTTTCACATCCATTTGTTGCAACTTAAAGTTGTGATGGGAAGCATAAGCAATCAACAAACGAATGGATTCAAGACGAGCAACGGGAGCAAAGGTTTCACCGTAGTCGATACCCTCGACTTGGGAGTAGCCTTGTGCTACCAATCTTGCCTTGTTGCGAATGATGTTCCCATGAGCATCTTGCTTGTTCTTGAAGATCCACTTGGTTCCAATGACGTTGTGGTTCCCGGACGGTCTTGGCACCAATCTCCACACCTTGTTGTACTCGAAGTTGTTGAGTTCTTCATGCATGGCATTGAGCCAATCCGAGTCTTCGAGCGCCTCATAGACCTTTTGGGGTTCGACACAAGAGACAAACGCGTGATGTTCACAATAGTTTGCCAATTGTCTACGAGTGCTTACCCCCTTTCTTAGGCTTCCAACCACATTTTCCATGAGATGGCCTTGGGTGGTGAGCTTGGAAGCAATCTTCGCGGCACGACGCTCTAATTCCTCCTCGGGTGAGGAAGGAGGAGGGTTGACTTGATGATCTTGAGCGCCATCTTGATCTTGTTCTTGACCTTGAGGTTGCTCTTGGTCTTGAACTCGCTCGAGGGGGAGAACTTGACCTTGGGCATCAATTAGTGATTCATCACCGTCTTGAGGTGGATCTTGCCCTTGGTCTTATTCACGAGGTTGAGGGCCTTCACTTTGTTCTTCGGAAGCGTGTGGGTCTTGATGAGGTGATGGCTCTACTAGAGTAGAGCATTGTCCTTCTCCTTCGGCCACAAGGGGTTCCTCAATGGGTAGGATTTGACCAATACCCATTCTTATTATGGCTTGGGGAGGAATTTCATCGCCTATATCACAAGTACCACTTTGCTCCACTTGGGAGCCGTTATTTTCGTCAAACTCCACGTTACACGTCTCCTCAATGAGTCCGGTGGACTTGTTGAGGACACGGTAAGCATGAGAGTTTGTAGCATAACCAACAAATATGCCCTCATGAGCTCTAGCCTCAAATTTAGACAACCGAACACCTTTCTTGAGAATGAAACACTTACAACCGAACACCCGGAAGTACTTGAGGTTGGGCTTGTTGCCGGTGAGGATCTCATAAGGAGTCTTGTTCAAGCCTTTGCGAAGATAGAGCCGATTGGATGCATGACATGCGGTGTTGATGGCTTCGGCCCAAAAGTTGTATGGAGACTTGAACTCCGCCATCATGGTCCTTGCCGCGTCCATCAACGTCCGGTTCTTCCTCTCCGCAACACCATTTTGTTGAGGGGTATAAGGTGCCGCATATTGATGCTTGATCCCCTCATCACTAAGAAACTCATCCAAGGTGTAGTTCTTGAACTCGGTGCCGTTGTCGCTTCTTATTGTCAAGATCTTTGCATCATGTTGACGTTGAGCTTCATTTGCAAAGTTGATGACGGTTTGTTGGGTCTCACTCTTCCTCTTGAAGAAGTATACCCAAGTGTATCTTGAATAATCATCCACAATCACCAAGCAATACTTTCTTCCTCCAAGACTATCAAAAGATGGAGGCCCGAAGAGATCCATGTGAAGGAGCTCCAAGGGTCTCTTTGAGTAGATGATGGTTGAGGGAGGGTGAGCCTTTTCATGAAGCTTTCCTTCGATACAAGCACTGCAAGCACGATCTTTGGCAAAACTAACATTTGTTAGTCCACGAACATGGTCCCCCTTGAGAAGACTTTGCAAAGATCTCATATTAACGTGGGCTAAACGGCGATGCCAAAGCCATCCCACGTCAACTTTAGCCATTAGGCATGTCGCGGTCTTAGTGGGTTGCTCCGAAAAGTTAACCACATAGAGACCGTTCTCGACATGCCCAACGAAGGCTACTTTAAGAGTCTTGCTCCACAAGAGGGCCACGGTATCAATATCAAAGAATGTGGCAAAGCCCATGAGTGCAAGTTGACGAACGGAAAGTAAATTAAATGCAAGGGACTCAACAAGCATGACTTTCTCGATCGTTAGATCATGAGAAATGACAACCTTGCCGAGACCCAATACCTTAGAATGTGATGCATCACCCCACTCGACATTGGTGGGCATAGATGGAATCTCTTGCACGTCCACCACCAAGTCCTTGCTCCCGGTCATATGATTTGTTGCTCCACTATCGAGCAACCATGATCCCCCACCGGAAGCAAACACCTACACGAGATCAATGCTTGGTTTTAGGTACCCATTTAGTAATGGGTCCTTTGATGTTAGTAACAAGGGTCTTGGGAACCCAAATAGACCATTCAATGTATTCATAAGAGGAACCAACAAATTTAGCATAAACATGTCCATCACTAGCACGACACAACACATATGAAGGGTTAAAGTCGCCGGCTTTGTTTGAGGAAATGTTCTTGCCCTTTTGGACATCAACTTCCTTCACTTTCTCCTTCTTCTTCTTAGAAGTACCCTCTCCCTCTTTCACGAACGTTTGTTTGAGGGGAGGAGGACGATTGGCCTTGTTGTTCTTCTTCTTCTTGCTCTTGGACTTGGGTGCAAACCCAATTCCTTCTTTGCCCACAACTTCCTTTTGATTGCTCAAAAGGTCGTTGAGGTTTTTCTCACCTTGAATACAAGTCACAAGGCCCTTCTCAAGTTGTTCCTTCAACTTGGCATTTTCCTCCACAAGATGCACATGCTCACAACAAGGGTTAGTAGCACATGCATTATCAATTAATACCATATGAGGAAAGGTGGCCTTTTCCTTGATTAGCTTAACTTGGAGTTGAGCATGAGACTCCTTGAGGCTAGCATGAGTACCCTTCAAGACCTTGTGGGCCTTGTCAAGTATCTCAAACTCCTCTTTGAGTCTAGCATGATCAACCCCAAGTTTAGCCTTCTCGGAGGTTAGCACACGAGACATGACAAGAGCATGATCAAGATCTTTCTTTAACTTAGCATGGTCATCATTGTGTGACTCCTCAAGAGTCAAACGATGCACACGCTCTTCCTCAAGAGCATTAGAGAGATCCGATATCTCATCGGCATAGTCACGACTATGACCTTCCATCTTGGAGATGGTTTCTTCGTGAGCCTCGATCATGTCATTGGCCTCACCAAGTTGTTCCAAGAGAGCAACAAAGTGCTTCTTGGACTTTCCCTTGAGCTTACTCATAAAAGACTCAAATTCGTTCACTTCCTCATTAGACTCAACATGTCCATCAATGCAATCCTCCACGGAGGGATTAGTAATGAAGGTGGTTGTGATGTTGGGGGTTACCTTGTTTGAAGCCTTAGCCATGAGGCATCTAGCGGTGATGTTTTCGTTGGGTGATTCGAAGAGAGACACCCGGGGAGTAGCAATGGCAATGGATGCCATGGCCGTTGCTTCTTCATTTTCATCATCATCGTCATCCTCTTGGTATTCTTCTTGAACCACCAACCCACGCGTGGGAGTCTTCTTGGCGAAGTTGTTCTTGTTGGGGAAGGACTTGGCTTTGTCTTTTCGAATGAACTTGCCACCATTGTCTTCCCGCTTCTCGTAAGGACAATCCGCAACGAAATGGCTCACATTGCCACAGTTGAAACAAGTTCTCACTCGTTGTTTGCCCTTGACGCCACTTGAGTTGTTCTTGTTGAAGTTGGGTCTTGAGCTCTTCTTGCTCCAAAACTGTCTTGAAGCAAGGGCCATGTGCTCATGGTAGTCAAACTTGGTGTCTTCGGGGTTGCTTTCCTCATCCTCCACTTCTTCCTCAATAACCTTGGCCTTCAAGGCAAGGTTAGGCTTCTTTACTCTTTGAGAACGGAGCACCGCATTGTCGGCGGTCTTGTCCAAGATGCTCATTGCAACGAACTCATCCAACACTTCACTTGAGGTCAAGGTGTGGAAGTCCGGTCGTTGACGAATGACGGAGGACATGGCTTTGTTGTAGGGCATCATGGCCTTGAGGAACTTCCGCTTGATCCAATTGTCATCCGTGTCCTTGCTTCCATGATCTCGGAGTGCCACCGCGAGTTTGGTCACTCTTCGAAAGAGCTCACGAGGTTCTTCGTCTTCTTTCATTGCAAACTCATCGGCTTCATCTTGCACCACCTCATAGTTGGACCGTTGAATGCTAGCACTTCCACGATAGAGACCCTCGACACATTTCCATGCTTCTTTAGCCACGACATGGGGTCGAAGGTGAGGGAGATCTTCGGGAAGGATTGCATCTTGGATGATGAAGAGAGCACTCTCATTGAATTGATTGTCCACGGCTTCTCGGGGGGTGAAGTTGCTTGGGTCATGAGGATAAAAACCTTCTTCAATGATTCTCCAAAGGTTAGTGTTCACATGTTTCAAATGACGCTTAAAGCGATAGACCCAATTATCAAAATCTTCATGTTTCTCATATTTAGGAGGTGGACCGGCATGATTCAAATGAGTGGAGGGGATAGGCCCTCCATAAACCGGTGGTTCCACATGGGCAAAGATGCCGGTGCCATTTCTACCACTAGTAGAAGGACTCTTTTCATTGTTAGCTTCCCCTTTGTCGGAGATAGCATCCGTCACCTTGTTAGTAGGATCACCCACTTTCATAGGCGCGGTAGATAGTTTGAGTCCCTCTAGGAAATCATTAAACATGCTTTTAACCTCGGCCGTCATGGAGGTTTTCAATGTGTCTAAAGCCACATTGAACTCCTCACGAGAGACCGAGGTTCCCCCTTCGGCCGAAGATGAGATGGGATTCACACCGGAGTGTTCCTCCGCACCATCGTTGGTGTCAACCATACTCTTCGGACGGCAAAGTCCTTAATAAAGAGACGAGGCTCTGATACCAATTGAAAGGATCGATATGGTTGACTAGAGGGGGGGGTGAATAGGCAACTAACAATTTTTAACCTTTTCTTTACCAAATTAAACTTTGCAACAAATAGGTTGTCTAGATGTGCAACTAAGTGAGCAACCTATATGATGCAATATCAACTAGCACGCAAGCAAACAAGAGATGTAACAATAAGTAAGCTTGCGAAAGTAAAGGCACGAAATAACCAATAGTGGAGCCGGTGGAGACAAGGATGTGTTACCGGAGTTCCTTCCTTTTAAGGGGAAGTACGTCTCCGTTAGAGCGGTGTGGAGGCACAATGCTCCCCAAGAAGCCACTAGGGCCACCGTATTCTCCTCACGCCCTCACACGATGCGAGATGCCGTGATTCCACTATTGGTGACCTTGAAGGCGGCGACCGAACCTTTACAAGCAAGGTTGGGGCAATCTCCACAACAATCGGAGGCTCCCAACAACAACCACACCACGAAGCTTCACCGCAATGGAGTATGGCTTCGAGGTGACCTCAACCGTCTAGGGTGCTCAACACCCAAGAGTAACAAGATCCGCAAGGGATAAGTGGGGGGAATCAAATATCCTTTGGTGGAAGTGTAGATCGGGCCCTTGTCACCCAATCCCGAGCAAATCAACAAGTTTGATTGGCTAGGGAGAGAGATCGGGCGAATATGGAGTTTGGAGCAACAATGGAGCTTAGAGGTGGAAGAGGTAGTCCACTAGAGGTAGAAGACAACCCTTATATAGTCGTGGAAAGAATCCAACCGTTATCCACTAGTTCTGCCCGCGACACACGGTACTACCGCTCCAAGGACGCGGTACTACCACGGCGCCGCGCGGTACTACCGTGGACCACCACGGTACTACCGTGGCAACTGCACAGACCGGAACAAGCCTGAAGAAGGGGTTGTACTACCGCTCACGCGGTACTACCGCTCCCCCTTGCGGTACTACCGCAAGGCAGGAGGGTCACGGCCTGGGAAGGGCGCGGATGAAATAAATTACATCCATGCAAACTTCCGCAGAAACTAGGGTGGTGCGAAAACCCGACGCGGTACTACCGCCTGCGAGGCGCGGTACTACCGTGGTCGGCGCGGATGAAAAAAATTTCATCCGCGCCTACTACCGCGACACTGCGGTACTAGGCCGAAGGGCCACGGTACTACGACTCCAAGGGAGCGGTACTACCGTGGGCCACCATGGTACTACCGTGCTGGACGAGCGGTACTACCGTGAATGGCGCGGATGTAAAAAATTACATCCGCCCCCTACTACCGCACCGGAGCGGCACTAGGCCAGGGAGCCGCGGTACTACCGCACCGAGGGGCGGTACTACCGTGAGGAGTCGCGGTACTACCGCTTGTACCTGCGGTACTACCGCAAGTACAGCAGTAGTCGCCAGTTTTCCACACAACCAAGATAACGACGGGTAGCTCCAAAGTGCAAGGAAAGGAGGGACAAGTGTACGTGTGATTCCACCCTACCTTTCCGACGCGGACCCCCTCTTAATAGTACGGCTCTCCTACGACTCAACTCCACCAAGGAGAAACGTAGAACAACGCCGGCTTCAACAGTCTCCGAGGGGCACCGAATCGTCTTGTGCCTAATGAAGAGAAATCTGAGGGACTCAAGGCACAAGATTAGTCCGCACGAGCATTGTGATCAATCACCAAAACACTTAGGGAAAAATATGCCCTTACAGCCATGAAATCTGAGATGGGATCCATGTATGAGAACAAAGTGTGGACTTTGGTTGACTTGCCCTATGATCGGCAAGCCATCGAGAATAAATGGATCTTCAAGAAGAAGACTGACACCGACGGTAACATTACTGTCTACAAAGCTCGACTTGTTGTGAAAGGTTTTCGACAAGTTCAAGGAGTTGACTATGATGAGACCTTCTCACCCATAGCGATGCTTAAGTCCGTCTGAATCATGTTAGCAATTGCTGCATTTTATGATTATGAAATTTGGCAAATGGAATTAAAGACTGCATTCCTGAATGGATTTATGGAAGAAGAGTTGTATATGATGCAACCTGAAGGTTTTATCGATCCAAAAGGTGCTAACAAAATGTGCAAGCTCCAGCGATCCATTTATGGACTGGTTCAAGCCTCTCGGAGTTGGAATAAACATTTTGATAGTGTGATCAAAGCATATGGTTTTATACAGACTTTTGGAGAAGCCTGTATTTACAAGAAAGTGAGTGGGAGCTCTATATCATTTCTAATATTATATGTGGATGACATATTGTTGATTAGAAATGATATAGAATTTCTGGATAGCATAAAAGGATACTTGAATAAGAGTTTTTCAATGAAAGACCTCGGTGAAGCTGCGTATATATTGGGCGTGAAGATCTATAGATATAGATCAAGACGCTTAATTGGACTTTCACAAAGCACATACCTTGATAATGTTTTGAAGAAGTTCAAAATGGATCAAGCTAAGAAAGGGTTCTTGCCTGTGTTACAAGGTGTGAAGTTGAGTAAGACTCAATGCCCGACCACTGCAGAAGATAGAGAGAAAATGAAAAGTGTTCCCTATGCTTTAGCCATAGGCTCTATCATGTATGCAATGTTGTGTACCAGACCTAATGTGTGCCTTGCTATTAGTCTAGCAGGGAGGTACCAAAGTAATCCAGGAGTGGATCACTGGACAGCGGTCAAGAACATCCTGAAATACCTGAAAAGGACTAAGGATATGTTTCTCGATTATGTAGGTGACAAAGAGCTCGTCGTAAATGGTTACGTTGATGCAAGCTTTGTCACTGATCCGGATGATTCTAAATCGCAAACCAGATACATGTTTATATTGAACGGTGGAGCTGTCAGTTGGAGCAGTTCTAAACAAAGCGTTGTGGCGGGAACTACGTGTGAAGCGGAGTACATAGCTGCTTCGGAAGAAGGAAATGAAGGAGTCTGGATGAAGGAGTTCATATCCAATCTAGGTGTCATACCTAGTGCATCGGGTCCAATGAAAATCTTGTGACAATACTAGTGCAGTTGCCTTGGCAAAGGAATCCATATTTCACAAGAGAACCAAACACATTAAGAGACGCTTCAATTCCATCCGCGATCAAGTCCAGGTGGGAGACATATAGATTTGCAAGATACATATGGATCTGAATATTGCAGACCCGTTAACTAAGCCTCTCTCACGAGCAAAACATAACCAGCACTGAGGCTCCATGTGTGTTAGAATGATTACTGTGTAATCTAGATTATTGACTCTAGTGCAAGTGGGAGACTAAAGGAAATATGCCCTAGAGGCAATAATAAATTTATTATTTATTTCCTTATTTCATGATAAATGTTTATTATTCATGCTAGAATTGTATTAACTGGAAACATAATACATGTGTGAATACATAGACAAACAAAGTGTCACTAGTATGCCTCTACTTGACTAGATCGTTGATCAAAGATGGTTATGTTTCCTAACCATAGACATGAGTTGTCATTTGATAAATGGGATCCCATCATTAGGAGAATGATGTGATTGACTTGACCCATTCCCTTAGCTTAGCACATGATCATTTTAGTTTACTGCTATTGCTTTCTTCCTGACTTATATATGTTCCTATGACTATGAGATTATGCAACTCCCGATTACAGGAGGAACACTTTGTGTGCTACCAAACGTCACAACGTAACTGAGTGATTATAAAGGTGCTCTACAGGTGTCTCCGATGGTACTTGTTGAGTTGGCATAGATCGAGATTATGATTTGTCACTCCGATTGTCGGAGAGGTATCTCTGGGCCCTCTTGGTAATGCACATCACTATAAGCCTTGCAAGCAATGCAACAAATGAGTTAGTTTCGGGATGATGCATTATGGAACGAGTAAATAGACTTTCCGGTAATGAGATTGAGCTAGGTATTGAGATACAGACGATCGAATCTCGGGCAAGTAACATACCGATGACAAAGGGAACAACGTATGTTGTTATGCGGTTTGACCGGTAAAGATCTTCGTAGAATATGTAGGAACCAATATGAGCATCCAAGTTCCGCTATTGGTTATTGACCGGAGACGTGTCTCGGTCATGTCTACATAGTTCTCGAACCCGTAGGGTCCGCACACTTAAAGTTCGGTGACAATCGGTATTATGAGTTTATGTGATTTGATGGTCCGAAGGTAGTTCGGAGTCCCGGATAAGATCGGGGACATGACGAGGAGTCCCGAAATGGTCCAGACGTAAAGATCGATATATTGGACGACTATATTTGGACATCGGAAAGGCTTCGAGTGATTCAGGTATTTTTCGGAGTACCGGGTAGTTACGAGAATATGGGGAAGAAGTATTGGGCCTCATAGGCCAAGTGGTGGAAGAGAGGAGGCTGGGCGTGCGGGCCCCCTAGCCCAAACTGAATTGGACTAGGGGGCCGGCCCTCCTTTCCTCCCTCTCCTTCCTTCTCCCTCTCCTACTTCCTTTCCTCCTCCTAGTAGGAGTAGGAAAGGGGAGTCCTACTCCTACTAGGAGGAGGACTCCTCCTCCTGGCGCGCTCTACAGGGGCCGGCCGGCCTCCCCCTTGCTCCTTTATATACGGGGGCAGGGGGCACCGTAGAACACACAAGTTGATTGTTCCAAGCCGTGTGCGGTGCCCCCCTCCACCATAATCCACCTCGATTATATTGTAGCGGTGCTTAGGCAAAGCCCTGCGTCAGTAGCAACATCATCACCGTCATCACACCATCGTGCTGATGGAACTCTCCCGTGAAGCTCTGCTGGATCAGAGTTCATGGGATGTCATCGAGCTGAACGTGTGCTGAACTCGGAGGTGCCGTACGTTCGGTACTTGGATCGGTCGGATCGTGAAGATGTACGACTACATCAACCGTGTTCTCATAATTCTTTCGCTTATTGTCTACGAGGGTACGTGGATGATACTCTTCCCTCTCGTTGCTACGCATCACCATGATCTTGCGTGTGTGTAGGATTTTTTTGAAATTACCAAGTTCCCCAACAAGGTAAACTAGGATGTGCGTCATGATGTTGAAAAAGGATGGTGGGAACACCAACTCGAAACTGACAAGACATTGCACCAAATCATTTTCTAACCTTGGTATGATTTCTGGATCGATTACCTTCCGAGAGATTGCATTGAGGAATGCACATAGATTCACAATGGCTAATCGAACGTTTTCCGGTAGAAGCCCCCTCAATGCAACCGGAAGCAGTTGCATCATAATCATGTGGCAGTCATGAGACTTTAGGTTCCGAAACTATTTCTCTGCCATATTTATTATTCCCTTTATATTCGACGAGAAGCCATACGGTACCTTGATACTGAGCAAGAATTCAAAGCAGATTTCCTTCTCTTCTTTGGTAAGAGTGTAGCTGGCATGACACTGATGTATGACGTCTTTTCCGTGCATACATTGCTGGTCCTCCCGTGCCTCCGGTGTATCTTTTGTCTTCCCATACATGCCCAAGAAGCCAAGTAGGGCCACACAAAGATTCTTCATCACGTGCATCACGTCGATTGCAGAGCGGACCTCTAGTTCTTTCCAATAGGGCAGATCCCAAAATATAGATTTCTTCTTCCACATGGGTGCATGTCCGTCAGCGTCATTCGAAACAGATTGTCCACCAGGAACCTTTCCAAAGATTACTGTCACATCCCTAGCTAGTCACTACTTGTCCTTGCATCAATCATCTTGCATCATGTTTAAATTTATGAAAGTTGAATTGGGGAAAGTGGAAAGCCTCAGAAATCATTTCTAAAAATGATCAACATTAAAAAATGCTTCAAATAAACCCAAGAAAATGTTCCTGTTCCTTTCTGAAAATATTGGCAAGAGGTAAAATTCAAACCAATATTTTTGGAATCACATGAATATTTATTTGGGTCTTTGAATTAAGTCAATACTTATTTGAATTGGAGATATAAATTACTATAAATACTTCTATAACTCCAATAATTCTAAAAACTTGTGAGTAGCTCTCAATATGTTGTATCAGGCCACATGATAATTTTCAGAAGCTACAAAAATGATTTGGTTTAGAAACTAAATCAAAACAGAGGACTAAAAATAGAAAACAGTAAGAGAAATAGAAAGACAGAGAGAGCTGACCTGGCCTCACCTGTGCAGCCCACCACAGAGGCTGACCCACCACTTTAGCAGCCCAGCTGGGCAAAGTCAGCCCAGGCCACCACCGTAGCCGCCACCGTCTTCAACCTCCTGCCAGTAGGCAGGAGGGTGTGTGCCCACGCGCCTGGCCACCTCCTTCTTCCCGTCACTGCCCCGACGCCTAGGACGTCGCCACGCACCCCCTGGCCCCTCTCGGTCACTCTCTCGAGCTCATCCCCTCCTCTGTTCTCTCTTTCGCACGCACTCGAGTATGCCCGTCGCCGCCGCTCGCCGTAGACGCAGCCACCGCCTCCCCCGCGCCTCTCCGACGTGTCCCCGTGCTCCGCCCCAACCTCCTCTTCCTCCTCAATGAGCCACGCGACGCCGGAAGCCCTAAAACGCTGGCCATGCCGTCTCCTCCAACCTCGGTCCGCCGAGATCGCCGGCGACCGCACGCCATCACCAACCCGTCCCCGAGCCCACCGAGCTGCTCTACGTGACCCCAGTGAGCTCCTGCTCCGAATCCCCCTCCTCCCGCCTTTATTTCAAGCTCAAACCACCGACTCCTTGCTGACCGAGCTCAACGCCGCTCGGGCTCGTCGCCGTCGCCGCTCTGATGACCATTTGGTCGCGCCAACGTGCCAAACGACGCCGCCGCGTCGCGTAGTGCCTTGCCCGCGCTTTAGTTCACGTGTTTTCTCGCTGCAGCCGATTCCCCGTGCACCACCAAACTCCGGCCACCGCTGTCGAGCTCGCCGGCATCGTTTATGGCGTCCCCGTGTCCAGCCACTTGCACCACTGGGTGCGGCAGCTCCCCAGCTTCACGTAGCATGCCTCCGCCATTGATTTTGTCACCGGAGCGCGAAACCCACACTGCTCTGCCGCATCTGGACTTGTCGGCGGCTAAACATCGGCGACCGCGGACCCGTTGACCGGCGTGGGTTGACCCCACTACCCGGTTTGACCTCCCCCTCCCTCTCACTGACTTGCGGGCCCCGCCTGACTAATTACTCTAGTTAGCACTAATTAAATAGTTAGGTTAGTTACTACAGTCGCTGACTAGTGGGCCCAGCCCAGTTAGTTAGGGCTAACTAACTTAGTTAGTAGACTGGTTCACTGACCAGTGGGTCCCACTGGTCAGGTTTGACCTGGTCGACACCTTTGACCTGCTGACATCACCCCGACATCATGCTGACGCAGTATATGTTTCTGGGATTTTAAATAAATCAGAAATGATTTATTTATTTTCAGAAAATACCAGAACTTCTAAAAATCATAGAAATTCAACCGTAACTCCAAATGAAATAATTTATATATGAAAAATGATCAGAAAATATGAAGAATCAGTTTATGCCATGATCATGCATGTTTGAACAAGTTAACCTCACTGAATAGGACACATGATGATTATGGCAATTTATGAAATAACATTTGGAGTTGGAATTTGATCTTGTTGAGTTCCACTTCAATTAAATTGGCTAGATATTGCATTAGGTGAATTCAGTACCTTAACCTGACATGTCATGCATGTGAATGTGCATTGCATTGATTGTGTTCCTTCTTTGCTAGTCGGTGGTTGTTCCCCCCTGAGTAGACGTATGTTTTGATAATGAGTTCGATGACACCGATGAAGAGCTATATTATCTTCAGAAGTGCCAGGCAAGCAAAACCCCCTTGTTCATTCTGATACAATCCGACTCTCTCGCTCCTGCTCTCTTTTACTGCATTAGGACAACAACGATTCAACTGTTACATGCTGCGATAGTTGAACCCCTTTCCTCTGCATGACCTGTCATTGCCACAGTAAATAGATGAAACCCACTAGCATGAGTAGGAGTTGTTTGAGCCCTGATGTGCCTACTCATTCATGTTTGTTTGTCATGCCTGCTAGTGCTTAGATTTGTGTCAGGTCTGATTCATCGGGGATGAATTGGAAAGTTGTGAACATGTCATACTATGTGTGAGCTAAGTGTGTTGAACACGATTTGGTAAAGGTATCTATGAGAGGCCATGTAGGAGTACATGGTGGGTTGTTTCATTGGAACCGTCCTTAAGCACTGAGATCTGTATGTGTGATTTAAGAACCAGCTACTACCACGCATTGGGCCCGAAACCAATGGACCCTCTCGGCTTCTTAACCACCCTAGTTCTCTGTCCAGGAGTTGCAACTAGTTTCTGGTGTTTATAGGATATGTGTTGGCGGCCGTGCGTAGCGCTGATCCTAGGGGTGGACTATGATGCGGTAAATACACCGTGGCCGGGCATGCCGGGCACCCGTTTGGTGTCTCGGAACCCTGTACACATCGTTCGGGGCCGTATGTGGAAACCTCGGCCGGACTCCCTGCGGATGGAACCTGGATAGGCAATAAACCTGGACTAGAGACTTGAGTGTTTAGGTAGGCCGTGGCTGACACCCTCGTTGGGCTTCCGCTTGAAGGTTGCCGAGTACATGTCGTGTAAACGGTGGTAAGTGGTGAGAGCATGTGTGAAGAAGTACACCCCTGCAGGGTTAACATCATCTATTCGAATAGCCGCGTCCACAGTAAAGGACTACTTGGTTGCCTATACAGTTCATAGACAAGTGAAAGTGGATACTCTAAAATGCGCAAGATAAGCGTGAGTGCTGTGGATGGCGTTCTCATAGGGAGACGGGAGCGGATCCATAGTGGTGTATTGATATGGTGAATATGTGGACTCGTGTGCGCCACCTCAAAAGAGTTACTTGCAGTCATAGTTTAGGATAGCAACTGAGTCAAAGCTGGCTTGCTGGAGTTAAACTCCACCACCCCCTTTGTTGATACCGATGCATATGTAGTTAGTTCTGATGTAAGTCTTGCTGGGTACATTTGTACTCACGTTTGCTTATTTTATGTTTTTGCAGAGAGACTTCAGTCTCGCTAGTAGTTCCGTGTGGACTTCGACGTTTAGCTTGATACCTCAGCGACGATCTTGTACCCTTAGCAGGATCTGGTAGATAGTCAGGCTTCTCAGCCTTCTTCATTTGTAGTTGTCTGTACTCAGACAAGTTAAGCTTCTGCATGTGCTTGTTGTTTGTATGCTCTGTATGTTGGGTCATGAGACCCATGATTGTAATACTTGGCTCCTTGGAGCCTAATGGATAAATACTTTGGGTCGTAGAGTTTTGTTGTGATGTCATGTTGTATTTGCACATATCGAGCATATTGTGTGTATGTTATTATAATGCTTGGTATGTGTGGGATCCGACAACCTAGTTGTTTATCCTTGGTAGCCTCTCTTACGGTCAAATGTAGTCTTGTGCTTCCATGAGCCATAGTAGTCCGCTACAGCCCGGTTCACCAGAGTCCTGCTAGCCCAGCACTACTGCTCCGGAACACTTGACTGGCCGGCATGTGATTCACCTCGTTCCTATGTCTGTCCCTTCGGGGAAATGTCACGCGTTGACATCTGGAGTCGTGCCTAGCCTGCTACAGCCCGGTTCACCGGAGTCCTGTTAGCCCAGTGCTACACCCGGATTCGCATGCTGCTGACCGACATGCTCGATGTTGATTCATGTATGCCTGTCCCCGTAAGTTAGTGCCACCTTGGGTTCACGACTAGTCATGTCGGCCCGGGTTCTCTGTCATATGATGCTAGCGACACTATCATATACGTGAGCCAAAAGGCGCGAATGGTCCTAGGCCATGGTAAGGCGACACTCGTGGGAATACCGTGCGTGAGGCCGCAAAGCGATATGAGGTGTTACCGGCTAGATCGATGTGACTTGGAATCGGGGTCCTGACAATTACCTTGAAATCCTTGACCATATCATGTACATCATCACTGGTACGGTGGCGAGGCTTCGTCCAGTGATCTGCCTCACCTTTGAAATGCTTGCCTTTCTTTCTTACGGGATGCCAGCTTGGAAGAAATCGACGATGTCCCAGGGACACATTCTTCCTACAATTATCCAAATATATATTGTCGATATCATCCAAACAGTGCGTGCATGCGCGGTATCCCTTGTTTGTCTGTCCTGAAAGGTTACTGAGGGCAGGCCAATCATTGATGGTCACGAACAGGAATGCATGTAGGTCAAATTCTTCCTGTTTGTGCTCATCCCACACACGTACACCTTTTCCATTCCACAGTTGTAAGAGTTCTTCAACTAATTGCCTTAGGTACACATCAATGTCGTTGCCGGGTTGCTTAGGGCCTTCGATGAGCACTGTCATCATAATGAACTTCCACTTCATGCACAACCAATGAGGAAGGTTATACATACATAGAGTCACATGCCATGTGCTATGGTTGCTGCTCTGCTCCCCAAAAGGATTAATGCCATGTGCGCTTAGACCAAACCATACGTTCCTTGCGTCACCTGCAAAGTCCTCCTAGTACTTTCTCTCAATTTGTCTCCACTGCAACCCGTCAGCGGGTACTCTCAACTTCCCGTCTTTCTTACGGTCTTCTCTGTGCCATCGCATCGACTTGGCATGCTCTTTGTTTTGGAACAAACGTTTCAACCGTGGTATTATAGGAGCATACCACATCATCTTGGCAGGAATCTTCTTCCTGGGGCACTCGCCCTCGACATCACCAGGGTCATCGCGGCTGATCTTATATTGCAATGCACCGCATACCGGGAACGCGTTCAAATCCTCATACTCACCGCGGCAGAGGATGCAGTCATTAGGGCATGCATGTATCTTCTGCACCTCTAATCCTAGAGGGCATACAACCTTCCTTGCTTCGTACATACTCTCGAGCAATTCGTTGTCCTTTGGAAGCATCTTCTTTAACATTATCAGCAACTTTCCAAATCCCTTGTCAGATACACCATTTCTGCCTTCCATTGTAGCAATTACAGTGTGGTGCCCAGCTTTTTCTTGTCAGCTTTGCAATTCAGGCACAACAATTTCTTGTGATCCTCTAACATGCACCGCAACTTCTTCTTCTCCTTTTCACTTGCGCAGTTTCTCTTTGCATCAGCAATGGCCCGACCTAGATCATCAGCGGGCTCATCTGGTGCTTCTTCTCCAGCTTCTTCCCGCATTGCCGCCTCAGCTTCTTCCCCCATGGTTGTACCATCATATCCATGGAACCCATGGCCAGGATAGCTGTCTTCGTCCTGTTCTTCTTCATTGTCTTCCATCATAACCCCTCTTTCTTCGTGCTTGGTCCAAACATTATAGTGGGGCATGAAACCGGACTCAAACAGGTGGACGTGACTGGTTCTTGACTTAGAGTAATTCTGATCATTCTTAAAGCTGGCACATGGACAAGACATAAAACCATCCACCCGCTTGTTTGCCTCAGCCGCAAGCAGAAAAGTTTGCACGCCATTAACGAACTGGGGAGAGCATTGGTCATCGTACATCCATTGCCTGCTCATCTTCATTACACAACACCGAATAGACTAAATTAATACAAGTTCATACATAAAGTTCATACAACAGTTATTCTCATAAAACAAACATACAAATAACTCTCTAGCTAAAGCATTTAAATGCAACAACAAACGCGATCAAGATCGCAATTAAGGTAACAATTGATCCAACAACATAATGATACCAAGCCTCATTATCAATGGCATATTTTCTAATCTTTCTAATCTTCAAGCGCATTTTCTCCATCTTGATTTTGTGATCATCGATGACATCGGCAAAATGCAACTCCAATTCCATCTTCTCCCCCTCAATTCTTTTCAATTTTTCTTTCAAATATTCATTTTCTCTTTCAACTGAATTTAACCTCTCGACAATAGGGTTGGTTGGAATTTCCGGTTCACATACATCCTAGATAAAAATATCTATGTCAACTTGATGGGCATAATTTTTCATAAACACGAAATGCAACAAATAGTTATAAAAGAGAATATACCACATCCGAGTCATAACTCGGACGAGGGCCGACGGGGACGGATATCGAAACCATGGCACTATGTATAACAAACAACGTATAATTAAGATAATTATACATGTAACTATATATCTAAATCACACAAACATGATTTTTTAATATGAAAAAGATAAGAACAAGAGGCTCACCACAAGGTGGTGCCGGCGACGGGACGGTGCGGGCATCGATGGTGGTTAGGACGGAGACGGGAAGGCACTAAGTAAACCACACCTACATATGCAAACTAAGAGTTATGTTGACCTCAAATTGCATATAAATCAAATACTATCACATATAATTCCTCCCAAAATAAAACCCACAAATCACTATACTTATAGAGCATTACAAGAGCTAATCTAGCAATGAGAGATGAAAGGACAAAGTTGCTAACTTTTGTGATCACTTGGATGGATGGGGTGCCTTAAAATCTTGGACAAATTTTGGCAAAAATGGAGGTGAGCTCGAGCAAGAGGGGAAGAAAACAGAGAGGAGGGAAGAAACAGAGCGATTCGGCTCGGGCTAGACAAAGCACTATATATAGTGATATCTTTAGTCCCGGTTGGTTAGACGAACCGGGACTAAATGTGCATTTCTAGTACCGGTTCGTGGCATGAACCAGTACTAAAGGTGCTAGTGGGTCCCCAGCCTAACAACAGCCTGCCACCACCGCTTTAATACCAGTTCGTGGCACGAACCGGTACTAAAGGTTTGCCACGAACAAGTACTAATGAGCGCCGCCCGCCTAGCCATTGGAACCGGCGCTAATGGTCACATTAGTGCCAGTTCAGTTACAAACTGTGACTAATGTGCTTCACATTAGGCCCTTTTCTACTAGTGCCAAGACCCACGGTAAATACATGAAGTGGACGTTGGATTGAAGGATTATCATGACAAATCGCTGTGCGCAAGCATTTTTTCACCGCGTGTCCGCGCTCTGTTTGGGGCCTAACCCGACGTGCCCAGCGACACGTATAGATCAGGCCCGGTGGCTTCTATCAGGGTACACAAACAGGGGCGTATGTTTCCCCCTGACTTGTGCACGGACATCAAGCCACCAGCCCGGCAAGATTACAACATCCAAGACCATACCAAGCACAAGAGATCAGCTCTACGAGGAATCAGAGGGTGGATCAAGAAGACCAAGTCAAGCCATGAGAAGCAAGGCGCTACTAAGGGAAAACCTCCTTGCCGGACAGGCAAGCCTGGCGAGGTCGAGGTAGCCCCAAAGAAACAAGTCTCCATACTCCTCCGGCGGGCTTGCCGGGCTCAACGAAGGAAACCACCCCGCCAAGGCTCCACCGCTCCACCTCACAGTGACGCAAGTCATCGATCGGTGTAGTGTCAAGCCCCAAGGTGACTAGGTGGTTGTTTCCTACCACATGGCAGCCACTTTCTATGGAAATCATCTCCAAATGACACCCGTCTAGAGACATGTCAGGAAAGCAGGCGTGAAGCTGGCAAAAGCAGTTCGACAAGGCTTGCCGGGCACACTATGATGTGACACTAAGAGGCGCATTTAATGTGCTCTGTCCTGCCTGTAGAGTTAGGTATGATAGGATTGTTGCTATCTAATCAGTGCACAATGACTGATTTGCCACTATGGTGAGCCCTTGATCTATAAAAGGAGGGTCATGGCAGCCATAGAAAGGATTCGGACCCTTGTACACTCATACGCGCGTAGCCACTCTCGCCCCGAGGCAACCCTGCCAGGCAAGAGCGCAACGTTTCCACCACAATCCACCATCAATCCACCAAAGCAGGAGTAGGGTTTTACGCCTCGTGGCGGCCCAAACCTGGGTAAAACTGCCCGTGCGATCTCCGTCGTGTTGTGCTACGCTTTTCTGCTCTTTGTGCAATGTGCTCGTCCCCCTTGCCAAAACACAAGGGGCTCATGGCCCCATAGGTGGCCGTGGTTTCCCACAACACATGGAGTCCTTTTATGTGTACTACTTTACAGGAAAAATGATAAACTAGGAATACAATGTTTTTTTAAAAAGTGTTCACAAACGGACTACCATCTATTAGGGTTTATGGGTTTCAAGCCAAATGACCAAGTGAATGGCTTTATCCATGTTATATTTCAATATAAGGTGACAACATTTGGCACAAACATGGGGCTTACAATGCCAAATAAGATTACCAAAGGGAGAGAACAAGTTTTTGCTACAGAAGTAAATAAATCATTTTTGAAGTGCCAAATGATTTTTTTGAAGCAAGTACCACAAATAAGATTGAAAATTGATCTTTTGCATTTTTCTCATAAAATTGATCTTTTTTGCTATATTCCGCAGATTAAGTGAATTTCTGGACATTTACCAAAAGTAATTCAAAATTAACCCACAAGTGTGTTATATTTTGGTTTCAAAAAGTGGCAAAAATATTTTGAAGGTAGTCAGGTAGGATTGTATGCAGTATTCACATTTTTTTTTGAAAGATTCACCCCTTTTATGAATATCCATGTTGACAATGTTAACCCTATTTTGAAAAAGGGAAAGAAAATGAAAAAATATTAAAAAATGCAATACTTTTATATAGAGACCTTTTATGTGTACTAGTTTCTAGCAAAAATGATAAACTTGGAATAAGATGACTTTTAAAAGAAGTATTCACAAAATAGACTACCATATATGAAGGTTCATGGCTTTGAAGCTAAACGACCAGTAATGAGACTTGCCAGTAAAGAGACTTGCCAGTAACGAGATTGAACTAGGTATGATGATACCGACGATCGAATCTCGAGCAAGTAACATACCGATGACAAAGGGAACAACATATGTTGTTATGCGGTTAGACCAATAAAGATCTTCGTAGAATATGTATGAGACAATATGAGCATCCAGGTTCCGCTGTTGGTTATTTATCAGAGATGTGTCTCGGTCATGTATACATAGTTATCGAACCCGTAGGTTCCGCAAGCTTAACGTTCAATGACAATTTGTATTATGAGGTATGCGATTTGATGATCGAAGTTTGGTCGAGATGTAAAGATCGATATATTGGAAGGCTATATCCGGACATTGGAAAGGTTATGAGTGGTTCGTGTATTTTTCGGAGTACCGGAGAGTTACGGGAATTCGCCGGGGGAAGTGTTAGCCCTTAATGGGCCATACGGGAAAGGAGGGAAGGGCCTCAAGGGTTGGCCGTGCGCCCCCCATGGCAAGTCCGAATTGGACTAGGGAGGGGGTGGCGCCCCCTCTCTTTCCTTCTCCCTCTCCTACTCCTCCCCCCCTCTTGGAAAAGGAAGGGAACTCTAACTAGGATTGGGAATCCTAGTTGGACTCCCCCTATAGGCGCGCCACTCCTAGGCCGGCCACCTCCTCCCTCCTTTATATACGTGGGTAGGGGGCACCCCAAAGGCACTCCAAGATTTGTCTTAGCCATGTGCGGTGCCCCCCTCCATAGTTACACACCTCAGTCACATCGTTGTAGTGCTTAGGCAAAGCCCTGCGTCAGTAACTTCCATCATCACCGTCGCCACACCGTCGTGCTGACAGAACTCTCCTTCGGCCTCAACTGGATCAAGATCCCGAGGGACGTCATTGAGCTGAACGTGTGCTGAATGCGGAGGTGCCGTACGTTTGGTACTTGGATCGGTTGGATCGCGAAGACGTTTGACTACATCAACCGCGTTACTAAACGCTTCCGCTTTCGGTCTACGAGGGTACGTAGACACACTCTCCCCTCTCGTTGCTATGCATCTCCTAGATAGATCTTGCGTGATCGTAGGTAAACTTTTTGAAATACTGCGTTCCCCAACACCATGGCCACAGGAAGCTGCGTTGGCATGGCTCAAGGAAGCGATAGTATGTCCACTAGCATGTGTTGACAGGCCAGGAGCATGCACATCAACTGAGCTAGCACACCCAAGTATGCTTACTAGTTTTCAGCAAGGCATCATGAACTTCTGCAACAACAAAGAGAGTGTAATATGGTCACTTCAAGGTTATGGATCAAGTGACAAAGACTATACTAGATTATGGTTGGCTCAAAGTTAGGAACAAAATTTTGGACTTTTGGTGCATTGGAATTGTATTAGACTTTTGGTGCATTGTAATTGTATTAGACTTTTGGTGCATTGGAATTGTATTGCTATAGTACAAACAAATATCTTTTGGACCGCTTAGGAACAAATTTTTTGGAACAAAATCGGAGCCTATAATTATGTTGGAAGCAAGTCTTGGTATATTGATGGTGTAGAAGCTTATTTTGCTATGAATTGGTTTTCTTGCTTCGTTAGGAAACCAATTGATGGTGCACAATTTCCTAGGGAAAAAACAATCTAGAATTACTGTTCTAGATTCGTTCTGATTCTTATGGATTGGTCTCCTCAAATCACATGATGTCTGACAGTTATTAGTTTCCTCATATCGCCTAGAGAAATAAATTCCATGGTACACATCTCCAATATGGTGGAATTGGACGCTCAGCCAACTTCATATTCTAATTGTAAAGAAATTGTGTGTGAATAGTAATGATTGATCTATATTGATGATGATGAACAACACATTTATATTCCCCGAAAGGGCGCATCGCACAGACGTGATGGTTTACAAGCGACACAATTAAAGGACGCGTTGGTTAGGATAAAGAGAGAGGAAACGTGCGTATCCCTTCGGTGAGAAAACCACACATGTATGTCAGTTTGGAAAAGCTGGGATTTCCTTTTAATTAAACTAATTAACTAAATGTTAACACTCCTCCTAATCCCTACTTTAATTATTCTTGTAAACATTATCATCATCATCATCATCATCATCATCAAAAACTCCTTCCAAAAACCTAGTGCGTAAATAACGAGAAACTGACATATCACAATCCCTGCATTACTATTGCCTCATTAAAAACCTTCCATAAGAAACCATTCAGGAAAAACTTATGAAGGAAAAGAGTGCAATATCAAAGATCCGAGGATCACAAACAGATTATCATTCAAGGATACACCCCCCTAAACTTTGCAAGTCTCAAAGTCGTTCCATAGAAATTCCTTTGATATACTTCTCAAATAAAGAACTTGGTAATGACTTTGTAAACAAATCAACAAGATTATCACATGGCTTCGTTTGCAAAATATTTATCTCCCCGGTTTGCTGTAACTCATGGTATAAAATAGTTTAGGAGAAATATTCTTTGTAATATTACTCTTTATATAACTTATCTGCATCTGTGTAATACTTGCAGCATTATCTTCATAGATAATAGTCGGTGATTCCAATGATCCAATCCCACCGGAACTTTCGTTAGATATTATCATTTTGCAAAGCCATGCACATTCACATGGTGCTTCAAACAAAGAAATAATTTCATAATGATTTGTAGACGTAGCCACCAGAGTTTGTTTTGTCGACTTCCAAGAAAAGGCCGTACCTCTACTCAAGAAGACAAAGCCAGCCTATGATCTGGCATTATGGGAATCAGATAGATATCCAACATCACAATATCCCAGCATGGTCTTATATTGATTTTTCTGATAGAACAAACCAAGATCTTTGGTGCCTTGAAGATATCTAAAAATATTTTTCACACCAACACAATGCCTCTTTGTTGGTGATGCACTAAATTTAGCCAATAAATATACTACAAACGATATATCAGGCTTGGTGCAGTTTGCTAGATACATTAGTGCTCCAATAGCACCGAGGTAAGGAAACACATGTCCTAATTCCTCTTCGTCATCACCCTTAGTTCTAAATGGGTCTTTATCTCTATCAAGATATCTAACAACCATTGGTGTTTTTGATGGATATGATTTATCCATATTAAATTTCTCAAGAATCTTTTGGATGTAACAAGACTGATGAACAAGTATTCCCAAAGGAAGATGTTCAAGTTGTAAGCCCAAAGAAATTTAGTCTTACCCAGATCTTTCATCTCAAACTCCGTCTTAAGATGATTACTGGCCTCATGTATTTCATGTGTAGTCCCAATGATATTTAGATCATCCACATACACAAAAACAATACAAAATCCATTTTTAGATTTCTTAATGAACACACATTGGCAATCATTGTTATTAGAGTAACCCTTCTGAAGAAGAAATATACTTAGTCGGTTATACCACATTATTCCCGGTTGCTTCAAGCCATACAATGACTTATGAAGGTTTACACAATGCATGTTGTGATTAGCCTTTGGATTTGGAAGTTTCATTTCCTCAGGAACTTTCATATAAATATTCGAATCTAGTGACCCATATAAATGTTGGGTAACACAGTAATTTCAAAAAAATTCCTACCCACACGCAAGATCCATCTAGGTGATGCATAACAACGAGAGGGGAGAGTGTTGTCTACGTACCTTCATAGACCGTAAGCGGAAGCGCTATGACAACGCGGTTGATGTAGTCATACGTCTTCACGATTCGACAGATCCTAACACCGAAGGTACGGCACCTCCGCGATCTACACACGTTCAGCTCGGTGACGTCCCACGAACTCTAGATCTAGCTGAGGTCGAGGGAGAGTTTCGTCAGCACGACGGCATGGTTACGGTGATGATGAAGCTACCGGCGCAGGGCTTCGCCTAAGCACTGCAACGATATGACCGAGGTGGAAATCTGTGGAGGGGGGCACCGCACACGGCTAAACAATCAACTTGTGTGTCTATGGGGTGCCCCCTCCCCACGTATATAAAGGAGGGAGGGAGGAAGAGGCCGGCCTAGGAGGAGGCGCGTGTAACACCCTCGATGCGGCTATATCTCCCACGTGTCGAAGCACGACTTAGAGGCATAACCGCATTGAAAGCAATGTCGCAAGTGAGGTAATCTTCACACAACCCATGTAATACATAAGGGAAAGAGAAACTTAGTTGGCTTACAATCGCCACTTCACACAATTACATGAATAAAGCATTACATCATCCAGATACAATCAAGGTCCGACTACGGAACCAAAATAAAAGAAGAACCCCAAATGCGACAAGGTCCCCGATCGACCCCAACTGGGCTCCACTACTGATCAACTAGAACGAAACAACACAAAGGACAAGATCTTCATCGAGCTCCTCCTGAGCTTAGTTGCGTCATCTGCACGGACTCATCGGCACCTGCAAGCTGGTTTTGGAAGTATCTGTGAGCCACAGGGACTCAGCAATCTCGCACCCTCGCGATCAAGACTATTTAAGCTTATAGGAAGGGTAAAAGGTATGAGGTGGAGCTGCAACAAGCGACTAGCATATATGGTGGCTAACATACGCAAATGAGAGCGAGAAGAGAAGGCAAAGCACGGTCGATAAAAGTATGATCAAGAAGTGATCCTAAAACAACCTACGTCAAGCATAACTCCAACACCGTGTTCACTTCCCGGACTCTGCCGGAAAGAGACCATCACGGTAACACACGTGGTTGATGTATTTTAATTAAGGTCAAGTTCAGGTTTTCTACAACCGGACATTAACAAATTCACATCTGCCCATAACCGCGGGCATGGCTTTCGAAAGTTCAAATCCCTACAGGGGTGTCCCAACTTAGCCCATGACAAGCTCTCACGGTCAACGAAGGAATAGACCTCCTCCCGAGACATTCCGATCAGACTCGGTATCCCGGTTCTACAAGACATCCTCGACAATGGTAAAACAAGTCCAGCAAAGCCACCCAGATGTGCCGACAAATCCCGATAGGAGCTGCACATATCTCGTTCTCAGGGCACACCGGATGAGCAAGACGTCGGGTGGGCCAGCCCAGAGTTGCCCCTGGTAGCTCCAAACATCGCTCAGTTGGACCAACACTTAGAGGAGCACTGGCCTTGGGGGGTTAAAATAAAGATGACCCTTGGGCTGGCCTAACCCAAGGGAAAGAAAAGACTAGGTGGTGAATGGTAAAACCAATGTTGGGCCTTGCTGGAGGAGTTTTATTCAAAGCGAACTGTCAAGGGGTTCCCATTATAACCCAACCGCGTAAGGAACGCAAAATCCGGGAACATAACACCGATATGACGGAAACTAGGGCGGCAAGAGTGGAACAAAACACCAGGCATAAGGCCGAGCCTTCCACCCTTTACCAAGTATATAGATGCATTAATTAAATAAGATATATTGTGATATCCCAACATGTAACCATGTTCCAAAAAGGAACAACATCTCCATGTTCCAACAAGGAACAAACTTCAATCTTCACCTGCAACTAACAACGCTATAAGAGGGGCTGAGCAAAACGGTAACATAGCCAATCAACGGTTTGCTAGGACAAGGTGGGTTAGAGGCTTGGTTCAACAATATGGGAGGCATGACAAGCAAGTGGTAGGTATCGCAGCATAGGCATAGCAAAAGAGCGAGCAACTAAGCAAGCAAAGATAGAAGTGATTTTGAGGGTATGATCATCTTGCCTGAGATCCCGCAAGGAAGAAGAACGAGTCCATGAAGAAGATAAACGAACGTAGACGAACGGGTACTCACAAACGCGACGTTACCGGAACCAACCCGAAGAAGCAAACACCAGAAAAGAAGCACACAACATAGTAAACAACCAACACATGAACATGGTATGATATGCGAGATGCGGGATGCGATGCATATGCATGATTTACAAAGGAATGAATGAACCTGGTCTCAACTTGGAAAACCAAGTGTGACACTGGAAATATGAGATGAAATTGCTTGAAAACGATATAAAGAACGCCGGAATCGGAGTTACGGTTTGGAAATGGCAAGCGATTCAAATATGACACCGGTCTGCGATTTACAGCAAGTAGCCATCTAAATGCAATGAGATGAACAGGCTACAGCACTCAAACATGACAACAAAATACATGGCAGGGATGCATTCAAGATGCTTAACAAAAATCTAGCACTGAGCTACGGCCAATTCATCCATTAACAGGTTCAAACAAGCATGGCAAAAATGCATATGGTAAACAGATTTCAGACTTGGTGAAATTAACACTTGTCTGGAATTTCAGATCAGGTAGCACACTTTGGAGCAACAAAACTACATGCTACAGGACCTGAACATGGCAAAGTAAAACATGGCATGGAGCTACTCAAAAATCTTAACAAAGGTCCCTTAGTGACCTTGAGCCAAAAGGGATCAGAAAACACATTTGCAAGCATGTGAACATGGCAAAACGTAATCAGTTTCCAGACTTAGTGAAAACTGGAGCATGCTGAAAACAGGTATCAAGTAGGCATGTTTACGAGCTCGATGCACTCACTACAGAGCAAGTCATGACAATCTAAGCATGCACCCATCAATAATACACAAAATGCAAGCTAGACATGGCAAGAACAATAGCATAGAATGCACGGATCAACTACAACATCATCGGCAAAATCGCTAACAAGTAGACAATCTGCCCAGATTCACGAAATGTCAAAAGTAGAGCTCGATTGACTCAAGCTAGGGTGCTCCATAATTGCAAACAAAGACATGGATGGATAGAGCACTACAAGATTAACAAAACATCCTTACTGATCATCCTCAAAAGAGGCATGGATCACTAGGAAACAACATGAACATATGGCATAATGAGATAAATAGATCAAGGACTTAGTGGAAATGCTAGGTCCCTGAAATCAGCATTACCAAGTGCCTCACTTGGCAAGATTGTGCTAGTGACCACACACATCACAAAAATACATGGGTTGCACCTCTGGATAGATGGCAAAACATATAACAAAACACACGTAGAGCTCATGGGCATATCATGCACACAATAATCATGGCAAAAATGACAAAAATCTAAATGGAGCAGCAGATCTGACAATTATCTCAAGTAGCACTCTTCTAACAGCATTTCCGGAATCAAGATGAACTCAAATGAAAATGATGCAATGAGATGAAATGATGTGCTCTCTGAGACGAACATTTTAATATGCTAAATGCATGAATCGGAGCTATGGACGCAAAGTTACGATGCTATGAACATGTGCATATGAAACATGGAAAACTCGGGGACTTAGGGAAAAAGTCAACCTCTCTCAGATCTTAGATCTAGGGTTCCGTGGCACGAACTTCGAGGATCGCCGGAAGAGTCGCCGGAGACAGGGGAGGCGGTGGCCGGCTCGAGGAGCTCCGGTGACCGGGCAGCGCGGCCGGGGTGATCGGAGCTGCTGCACCGGCAAGGTGCTCCGCGGCGGCACGCGCACGAAAGCCGAGGTCGGCGGCGCGGCGAGGCACAACGGTGGCCGACGACGGTGGAGAAAGGCGGCGCGGTGGCGGAGCAAGGCAGAGGCGGTGGCCGGATCTTGCGGTGGCGGCGGCGCCGGCGATGGAGGCGGCGGCGTACGGAGGCGCGCGAGGTGCAGGATGCGGGCGGCGGCGCTGGCGTGATGGGCTGCGGGGGCCGGCCCCGGGCCGGGCGGGCTGGGCGCAGTTGCGAGAGGAGAGAGAGGGCGGTGGGATGACGTGGCGGCGGGGGATTCGCTGAGGAGGGCGGCGCGGACATGTCCGGCGGCGCGAGGGTTTTTGTCCGGGCGTGAGGAGGAAGATGCTAGGGTTTCATCCGCGAAAAATTTGGGGATGGCCACATATTTATAGGTAGAGGGAGCTAGGAGAGTCCAAATGAGGTGCGGTTTTCGGCCACGCGATCGTGATCGAACGACCGAGATGATGGAGGGGGTTAAGGTGGGTTTTGGCCCAAATTGGAAGGGTGTTGGGCTGCAACACACACGAGGCCTTTTCGCTCCCTCGGTTAACCGTTGGAGTATCAAACGAAGTCCAAATGGTACGAAACTTGACAGGCGGTCTACCGGTAGTAAACCAAGGCCGCATGAAAAGTCTCGGTCCAATCCGGAAATGTTTAATCCCCACACATGAAAGAAAAGTAGAAAAGACCACCGGAGGAGAACGGAACGCCAGAATGCAAAACGGACAACGGGGAAAATGCTCGGATGCATGAGACGAGCACGTATGCAAATGAAATGCACATTATGACATGATATGCAATGCATGACACACAAGCAATGACAAAGCAACAACAACGAATAATTGGGCGACACCTGGCACATTGGTCACGGGGCGTTATAGCGCGCCAAGGGGGGGGGCAATCCTACTCCAAGTAGGTTTGCCCCCCCTTCCTATTCCTACTAGGAGAAGGAGGAAAGGGGAGGAGGGGAGAAGGAAAGAGGGGGCCGGCTCCCCAAACCCTAAACCAATTCGGTTCAGGACTTGGGGGGCGCGCCCCACACCTTGCTTGCTGCCCTCTTTCTCCACTAGGGCCCAATAAGGGCCATAGACTCCCCGGGGGGTTCCGGTAACCTCCCGGTACTCCGAAAAATACCTGATACACTTCGGAACCCTTCCGGTGTCTGAATAACCTTCCAATATATCAATATTCATGTCTCGACCATTTTGAGACTCCTCATCATGTCCGTGATCATATCCGGCACTCCGAACTACCATCGGTACATCAAAACACATAAACTCATAATACTGATCGTCATCGAACGTTAAGCATGCGGACCCTACTGGTTCGAGAACTATGTAGACATGACCGAGACTCATCTCTGGTCAATAAGCAATGGTGGAACCTGGATGCTCATATTGGTTCCTACATATGAAGGAAATATGCCCTAGAGGCAATAATAAAGTTATTATTTATTTCCTTATATCATGATAAATGTTTATTATTCATGCTAGAATTGTATTAACCGGAAACATAATACATGTGTGAATACATAGACAAACAAAGTGTCACTAGTATGCCTCTACTTGACTAGCTCGTTAATCAAAGATGGTTATGTTTCCTAACCATGAACAAGGATTTGTTATTTGATTAACGGGATCACATCATTAAGTGAATGATCTGATTGACATGACCCATTCCATTAGCTTAGCACCCGATCGTTTAGTATGTTGCTATTGCTTTCTTCATGACTTATACATGTTCCTATGACTATGAGATTATGCAACTCCCGTTTACCAGAGGAACACTTTGTGTGCTACCAAACGTCACAACGTAACTGGGTGATTATAAAGGAGCTCTACAGGTGTCTCCAAAGGTACATGTTGGGTTGGCGTATTTCGAGATTAGGATTTGTCACTCCGATTGTCGGAGAGGTATCTCTGGGCCCTCTCGGTAATGCACATCACTTAAGCCTTGCAAGCATTGCGACTAATGAGTTAGTTACGGGATGATGTATTACATAACGAGTAAAGAGACTTGCCGGTAACGAGATTGAACTAGGTATTGGAATACCGACGATCGAATCTCGGGCAAGTAACATACCGATGACAAAGGAAACAACGTATGTTGTTATACGGTCTGACCGATAAAGATCTTCGTAGAATATGTAGGAGCCAATATGAGCATCCAGGTTCCGCTATTGGTTATTGACCGGAGACATGTCTCGGTCATGTCTACATTGTTCTGAACCCGTAGGGTCCGCACGCTTAAGGTTACGATGACAGTTATATTATGAGTTTATGCATTTTGATGTACCGAAGTTTGTTCGGAGTCCCAGATGTGATCACGGACATGACGAGGAGTCTCGAAATGGTCGAGACATAAAGATTGATATATTGGAAGCCTATGTTTGGATATCGGAAGTGTTCCGGGTGAAATCGGGATTTTACCGGAGTACCGGGAGGTTACCGGAACCCCCTGGGAGCTACATGGGCCTTAATGGGCCTTAGTGGAAGAAGAGGAGAGGCGGCCAGGGCTGGGCCGCGCGCCCCTCCCCCCTAGTCTGAATAGGACAAGGAGAGAGGGGGTCGGCACCCCCTTCTTTCTCTCTCTCTCTCTTTTCCCACCTCGTGAGTCCTATTCCAACTAGGATTGGGGGAGAAGTCTTACTCCCGGAGGGAGTAGGACTCCTCCTGGCACGCCCTATGTGGCCGGCCGGCCTCCCCCTCTTGGTCCTTTATATACGGAGGCAGGGGCACCCCAGAGAGACACAAGTTGATCCACGTGATCTTATTCTTAGCCGTGTGCGGCGCCCCCAGCCACCATAGTCCTCGATAATATTGTAGCGGTGCTTAGGCGAAGCCCTGCGGCAGTAGTACATCAAGATCATCACCACGCCATCGTGCTGATGGAACTCTTCCCCGACACTTTGCTGGATCGGAGTCCGGGGATCGTCATCGAGCTGAACGTGTGCTAAAACTCGGAGGTGCCGTAGTTTCGGTGCTTGATCGGTCGGGCCGTGAAGACGTACGACTACATCAACCAAACGCTTCCGTTGTCGATCTACAAGGGTACGTAGATCACACTCTCCCCTCTCGTTGCTATGCATCACCATGATCTTACGTGTGCGTAGAATTTTTTTTGAAATTACTACGTTCCCCAACAACATATTCTATGAAGATCTTTATCGGTCAACCCGCATAACAACATACGTTGTTCCCTTTGTCATCGCTATGTTACTTGCCTGAGATTTGATCGTCGGTATCTCAATACCTAGTTCAATCTCGTTACCGGCAAGTCTCTTTACTCGTTTCATAATGCAACATCCCGTAACTAACACATTAGTCACATTGCTTGCAAGGCTTATAGTGATGTGCATTACCGAGAGGGCCCAGAGATACCTCTCCGATACGCGGAGTGACAAATCCTAATCTCGATCTATGCCAACTCAACAAACACCATCGGAGACACCTCTATAGCATCTTTATAGTCACCTAGTTACGTTGTGACATTTGATAGCACACTAAGTGTTCCTCTGGTATTCAGGAGTTGCATAATCTCATAGTCATAGGAACATGTATAAGTTATGGAGAAAGCAATATTAATAAACTAAACGATCAAAGTGCTAAGCTAATGGATGGGTCATGTCAATCACATCATTCTCTAATGATGTGATCCCGTTCATCAAATGAAAACTATTGTCCATGGCTAGGAAACTTAACCATCTTTGATTAACAAGCTAGTCAAGTAGAGGCATACTAGTGACACTCTGTTTGTCTATGTATTCACACATGTACTAAGTTTTCGGTTAATATAATTATAGCATGAATAATAAACATTTATCATGATAAAAGAAAATATAAATAACAACTTTATTATTGCCTCTAGGGCATATTTCCTTCGGTCTCCCACTTGCACTAGAGTCAATAATCTAGTTCACATTTTCATGTGATTTCACACCAATAGTTCACGTCTTTATGTGACTAGTTCACATCTTCATGTGACTAATACCCAAAGGGTTTAATAGAGTCAATAATCTAGTTCACATAGCTATGTGATTAACACCCAAAGAGTGACCATGTTTTGCTTGTCAGAGAAGTTTAGTGTACGGGTCTGCAACATTCAGATCCGTATGTATTTTGCAAATTTCTATGTCTACAATACTCTACATGGAGCTACTCTAGCTAATTGCTCCCACTTTCAATATGTATCTAGATCGAGACTTAGAGTCATCTAGATAGGTGTAAAAGGCTTGCATCGACGTAACTCTTTACGACAAACTCTTTTATCACCTCCAAAACCGAGAAATATTTCCTTAGTCCTCTAAGGATAATTTTGACCGCTGTCTAGTGATCTACTCCTAGATCAGTATTGTACTCCCTTGCCAAAATCATGCTAAGGTATACAATAGGTCTGGTACACAACATAACATACTTTATAGAACCTATGACTGAGGCATAGGGAATGACTTTTCATTCTCTTTCTATTTTCTGCCGTGGTCGGGTTTTGAGTCTTTACTCAACTTCACACCTTGCAACATAGGCAAGAAATCCTTCTTTGACTGTTCCATTTTGAACTACTTCAAAAACTTGTCAAGGTATGTACTCATTGAAATTTTTTATCAAGCGTCTTGTTCTATCTCTATAGATCTTGATGCTCAATATGTAAGCAGCTTCACCAAGGTCTTTGTCGGTGTCAAAACCGGCGGATCTCGGGTAGGGGGTCCCGAACTGTACGTCTAGGCAGATGGTAACGGGAGACCGGGGACACGATGTTTTTACCCAGGTTCGGGCCCTCTCGATGGAGGTAAAACCCTACGTCCTGCTTGATTAATATTGATGATATGGGTAGTACAAGAGTAGATCTACCACGAGATCAGAGAGGCTAAACCCTAGAAGCTAGCCTATGGTATGATTGTATGTTCGTCCTACGGACTAAAACCCTCCAGTTTATATAGACACCGGAGAGGGCTAGGGTTACATAGAGTCGGTTACAATGGTAGGAGATCTACATATTCGTATTGCCAAGCTTGCCTTCCACGCCAAGGAAAGTCCCTTTCGTACACGGGACGAAGTCTTCAATCTTGTATCTTCATAGTCCAGGAGTCCGGCTGAAGGTATAGTCCGGCTATCCGGACACCCCCTAATCTAGGACTCCCTCAGTAGCCTCTGAACCAGGCTTCAATGACGACGAGTCCGGCGGGCAGATTGTCTTCAGCATTGCAAGGCGGGTTCCTCCTACAAGTACTTCATAGAAGATTTTGAACACAAAGGTAGTGTTCGGCTCTGCAAAATAAGTTTCCACATATTTCCATAGAGAGAATAATATTTACACAAATCTAATCTGCTGACATATTCCGTAGCGTGACATCACACCACGGCCAAGTCTTTATTCGAATCGTTTTACTGTCCCACCTCAGCGCGTTTAGCGAGGCAGTTTCCTTGGCACGTCTTGTCAAAGCAGAGATCGTGTCCCCTTATTCCGGGATTCTCATCAATACGGGCATGGGTAACCCAACCACGCCATTGATTACGGCGCTTGGGAGATAAGCGAGTTTTACCAGGCTGGTGGGGACGCATAGTCATGTCCGCCCATATAAGGGGATAAGGATCCACCTTTTCATCCACGCCTTCTTCCTCCTTTGCCTATCCATTTCCACGCACTCGAGCTCCAGCGCCCAAGTTCGCACACCCCACCTCAACCTTCTCCAGTCATGTCCGGAGCAGGAGGCAAGTGGATGGTCTCCTCCGTCACGGAGGGTCACATCAAAAAACTGAGGAAGGCCGGATACTTGTCTAACGACATTGCGCACCGGCTTCCCGAAGAGGGGCAGCTCATCCCCACCCCTAGGCCCATGAGAGGGTGGTGTTCCTCCCCCATTTTCTCCGCGGACTGGGCTTCCCTCTCCACCCATTTGTCCGGGGGATCATGTTCTACTATGTCCTGGATTTCCACGATCTGGCCCTGAACTTTGTCCTCAACATTTCGGCATTTATCATCGTGTGCGAGTCCTTCCTCCGCATCCGCCCCCATTTCGGCATATGGCTCAAGACTTTCAATGTCAAGCCGAAGGTGGTGCGCGACACCCAGGCGGAGTGCGGAGGCGCCATGGTGGGCAAGATGCCCAATGTCCTATGGCTCAAGGGCTCCTTCGTGGAGACCCTAAAGGGGTGGCAATCGGGGTGGTTTTACATCACCGAGCCGCGCGACCCTGAATGGGTCGCAGCCCCCGAGTTCCGATCCGGACCCCCTACACGGCTCACCTCCTGGAAAGAGACGGGCCTGTCGTGGGGTAAAAAAGGAGAGCTGACCGGACTCCAAACATGCGTCCAAACCCTGGTGGACAAGAAGCTCAAACTTGTCAACGTAGTCCAGGTTATGCTCATCCGCCGGATCCTCCCGTGTCAACAACGGGCTTTCAACCTGTGGGAGTTCGACCCGGCGCAGCACCGAACTCTGAGCAGGCTCTTCGACATGACGTACGAAGATGCCTGGAAGGTGCTTTTCAAGGGCGCCGAGGCCCCCGCATCCGCTACCGAGGATCGCGGATTCAGCACGCAGCGTCACGCTAGTGCGGTAAGCTGTTTTTACCTTTTACAGGGTATTAGTTTTTCATAGTTTGACTCCATGCGGGATCTAAGCTCCCTTACCTTTGACAGGATTGGCAGGAGACGTCCGGACAGATCAACTGTCCGGCTCCTTTGCCCGAAGGCCCAGCGGACGCTCGCTTGGCGAAGCTGCTGGTTCCGGCACCCTATGTGGTGCCGGAGAAGAAGGCCAAGAATAAGGCCACGGGGACTCGAAAGAGTGCCCGACGCCTGGAGGTGTTAGGTTCATCATCCGTTGACTCCAAGACGCATTCCTCCCATAAAGACGAGGAGGAGGAAGAAGAGACCTCTCCCCCTCCAGCGGGGGGAGGGAAGAAAAGGAAGGCCGCCCCAACTGGGGAGGCCGAAGGGTCCAAGAAGGGGAAGACCCTTCCTCTGGACTACTCCACCAACGCCGACGACGGTGAAGAGGAGTGGCCGCACAGGGCCAAGCCCCTGGCGAGATCGTAAGTATTCGGACACCAGAGCAATTCATAGTGTTCCTTTCTTGCACAGCTCCTCCTTACGCCGAATATGACTATGCAGTCCGCCCAAGGCCGGGCTCGACGAGTCGTCGAGCAGCTCCCTGGATTCGTCGGATGTGAATTCGCTTCCAACGGCTACCTCCCCCCACCCTACGGACGACGCTGAGGTGGCGTCCCAACAGGTTCCAAGTCAGGAGGAGGTGGTCCTGGAGGCACCGCAAGGCGACCTCCCGGACTCCGGGCGTAAAGGGAATAGAACCCCCAAGGGCTCCAAGTCCGGCCTTGAGCCGGACACCGCGCCGAAACCTTCAATGGTTCCGGACCCCGGTAGGCAGCCTCCTTCCAAGAGGAGCAAGCCTACCGAGCCAGTGACCTCCGTCCAACCGGAGGCACCGGACAATTTGCTGGAGGTGCTTAACGGCGCCTCCATCGACGAGGAGCACCGCACTATTATGAGTGCGGTGATCCAGAAGGTTCAGTCCGCCAAGAGCGGACTGACTGAAGCCTGTGCCGGCCTTCTAACAGGCTTTGAGGTAAGTAAAGAATATGTAAAAATATTACCGCATAGATAGTAGCCCTTGATGCTCTGTTCGGCGTTCGGAAAGAAAAGCCGAATAGAGGATCTAATAACATTCGCAGGAGTCTAACATAATCAAGTCAATATGCGTATGCAGGCTTCGCTGCTGGCCTCCGCCGCACTGACTGCGGAGGTGGATACGCTGAAGCAAAACCTCGCGCGGTCCGAGAACGAGCTCGGCCATGCCAAGAGGCAACTCGAGGAGAAGGAAGGTAAGTAATACCTTGCGCAAGTATATAGAGAAGATGTGGTTGCAAAAAATGACAGGATCAACGTGCTATTATAGGGGCCACGACCGAGGTGGCAACCCTTAAGAAAGCGCTGTCCGAGGCCGAAAACAGAGCGGCCGCGGAGCGCACAGAGAGAGGGAAGCAGGAGGCGCGGGTGGAGGAGGTGCAGAAAGAGCTCCAGGCTCTCGTGAAAAAACACGAGAGTTTGGAGCTTGACTCAAAGACGCAAGCGTCCGAGCTTGCGGCAGCCCTCGAAAGCGCGAAGTCTGCCAAGGCCGAAGCCCAGAAAGCCCTCCAAGAAATTGAAGCGATGAAGAAGATAGCGGCGGGTAAGGCATTCATTATGCAAAGCAAGCACGTGAAAGTGAATTACTTGTTACTTACCCGAGTCCGGAGCTCTCCAGGAGCATTCGCAGATTTGCCCCGCAGTGCGTCTGATGCCGCCGCCTACTACCGAGCCGAGGAGGGGAGCTCGACGGAGAAGGTGTTCTGGTCTCAGTATGCTGAGGCCGGACACCTGGTGCCTTTGAGCGACCAGCTGAAGCAAATGGTCGAGCTCCACAAGGTGGCCGAACAGGCCATAAAGGGCCTCATAGTTCGGCTTTGGCCTGGAGAGGCTCTGCCTGGTAGCTACTTCGGGCTGGTGAGGCGGCTGGTGGATGCCTGTCCACGGCTTGAAGTAATCAAGCGCTCCGTCTGCATCGAAGGTGCCCGTAGGGCGCTTGCCCGTGCTAAAGTGCACTGGGGCAAGATGGATGCGGAGAAGCTGGTGAAGGACGGGCCGCCGCCGGGCAAGGAGCATCGCGTCCCGGAAGCGTATTATGAGGGCGTCCTGAAGGGTGCCCGCCTTATAGCGGATGAATGCTCCAAAGATGTAATTTTTGAGTAAACTCGCATTTGTGATCCTGTACGCTGAAAACTTGTTCATATGCGCTAAGCAACGCTTTTGAATTTAAAATATTACCTTCTGTGCGGCCGTTTATCAAATTTGAGAGATGGCGAGTCGTCGGCTTCTGCCCCCATGCCACGAGTGCTGGGGTGTTCGGGATAAACATGAGCGCTCTTTTTCCCATTCTTGGGTCCTTCGAGGGAGGCGCTCAACACAACGAACAAGGCAATCGGACTATAATGCTTGAACACTCTCACTTAGCCATAGAATTCTATAATTTTAAATTTCGGCGAAGCCCCTAGTGTTCGGAAGACCGAGTTCGGGGCGCTATCCACGCCTAGGCCGGACAAAGCCGACTCCTCGCTCTAAGCGGCATAAGTCTTTAGGGACTCGAAAACCTCTCGAACAGCGACCAGCTCTCGCCTCATCATGACGGTCAGTTTTAGCTTTCTCTACTGAGGTGCTTAGCCCAGCTCAACTGGGGCACAATCGCAGTAGTTCTCCTAGTGCTACCTTAGCCGATATAACGGAACATAAGGTACCAAAACGTAGGAGCCGGGCAAACCCAACTATTGACCCAAGACATGATTCGGAGCCGATGCATATAATGCTATAAGTTCAGGGTGTCGTACTTGTGAAAGTGTTCGGACTTCTCACACCGTATTGTGGGGTACTTAAGCCCCTGGCGTATTGGCCGTACCAAAGTGTACGGGTGCAACATGTCATTAATGAACATATATTCATAAAAAAGAGTAATGCAATAATAGACGGAAGCTATGCATTGTTTATTTAAAAAGGCTGTGATCAAAGCAGAACGATACAAATAGTGCGGTAAGCAAAAGATGGGACTATCTAACATGTCCTTTCCAGGGGCGAGCTGCGGAATTGTATATGAAACAGGTATACTGCTTGTTATAGAGATCACCTTAGAGTTCCATAGTGCGGCGTAGCTTTCTGCTCCCCTGGTTGTTGTATCGTTTGTGCGGCAATTGTACTGCCAGACAGGCCTTCCGAAGAGTGGAGTCCTGAAAGTAAGAGAAAATGAAGAAGTCGGCAGCCCCTAGTGCAGTTTAAGCCATATTTCAGGCGTGCCGTGATGGTGCCCCTCCCCCTTTGCCCATGGTATTTCCAGAGCGTAGTTATGTACGCGCAACGCTGGTTTCGCAAGTTTGCGAGGGCTGGCGTTGGGGCCGCATTGCTACGCTTGCTCGGAATGTGCCAGGCGGTCTTGTTGTAGGTTACTCCGGGTGCGTTTGACGGTCTCCAGACGTTTCATGGCCGGACTGGAGAATTGCCTTGAGAGGCTGTTTTGTACTTTCACTGCGATAGCCGCCATATGCTCCTCCGTTCGGAGAGAGCGTTCGGTGTTTCCATTGACCGTGATGACTCCTCGAGGGCTTGGCATCTTGAGCTTGAGGTATGCGTAGTGCGTCACCGCATTGAACTTGGCAAATGTGGTTCGCCCGAGCAGTGCGTGATAGCCACTGCGGAACGGAACTATGTCAAAGATTAACTCGCTTCGGAAATTATCCGGAGATCCGAAGACCACTTCAAGTGTAACTAAGCCTGTACAGTTGGCCTCTACACCTGGTATGACGCCTTTAAAGGTCGTTTTAGTGGGTTTAATCCTCGAGGGATTGATGCCCATTTTCCGCACTGTATCCGGGTAAAGCAGGTTCAGGCTGCTGCCGTCGTCCATAAGGACTCTAGTGAGGTGAAATCCGTCAATAATTGGGTCTAGAACCAATGCGGCGAATCCGCCATGACGGATGCTAGTGGAGTGGTCCCTTCAATCAAAAGTGATCGGGCAGGAAGACCATGGGTTGAACTTTGGGGCGATTGGCTCCATCGCGTATACGTCCCTTAGCGCACGCTTCCGCTCCCTCTTGGGGACGTGGGTTGCGTACATCATGTTCACCGTCCGCACTTGTGGGGGAAAACCTTTCTGTCCACTGTTGTTCGGCGGCCGGGGCTCCTCCTCGTCATCGCTATGCAGCCCCTTGTCTCTGCTTTCGGCATTTAACTTGCCTGCCTGCTTGAACACCCAACAATCCCTGTTGGTGTGATTGGCTGGTTTTTCGGGGGTGCCATGTATCTGGCATGAGCGGTCGAGTATTCAGTCCAAACTGGACGGGCCTGGAGTATTTCTTTTGAATGGTTTTTTTTCGCTGACCGGGTTTAGAGCCTCTGAATCCGGCATTAACTGCCGTATCCTCAGCATTGTCGCCGTTAATGCGGCGCTTTTGCTTGTTGCGACGCGACCTGCCACTGCTGTCCTTGGTATCCGAATTACCAGGGCTCTTGGTCATGTTATTGCTGCGAGCTAGCCAGCTGTCTTCTCCCGCGCAAAAGCGGGTCATAAGTGTCGTGAGGGCTGCCATAGATTTCGGCTTTTCCTGTCCTAGGTGCCGTGCAAGCCACTCGTCGCGGATGTTATGCTTGAAGGCTGCTAGGGCCTCTGCGTCCGGACAGTCGACGATTTGATTTTTCTTGGTTAGGAACCGTGTCCAGAATTGTCTGGCCGATTCCTCTGGCTGCTGAATTATGTGGCTTAGGTCATCGGCGTCTGGTGGTCGCACATAAGTGCCCTGGAAATTGTCGAGGAATGCGGCTTCCAGGTCCTCCCAACAACCAATTGATTCTGCTGGCAAGCTGTTAAGCCAATGCCGAGCTGGTCCTTTAAGCTTGAGTGGGAGGTATTTGATGGCGTGTAGGTCATCACCGCGGGCCATGTGGATATGAAGGAGATAGTCCTCGATCCATACCGCAGGATCTGTTGTGCCATCGTATGATTCGATGTTCACGGGTTTGAAACCCTCGGGGATTTGATGATCCATTACTTCATCTGTGAAGCATAGTGGGTGTGCGGCGCCTCTGTATTGGGCTATATCACGACGCAGCTCAAACGAGCTTTGTCTACTGTGTTCGGCCCGGCCGGATTTACTGTATCCGGAGTGACGATTACCGTCTCGTGCCGTGGGGCGCCCACGCGATCCGTAGATCGATCTTGTTTGCCTTGCCTTGTCCTCCAATATATCTCGCAGGTCTGGCGCATTTTCCCGTGCCTTGGTATTTTTGAGCGGCGCCGGGGTGCGGCTTGAGTGGAGGGCCGAGAGGCCTCTCTGTCGCGGCCACGGGGTGGCCGGTCGGCCGCATCATGCGCTGGTGATGTAGGTTTAGGTGCTTCCTCCTCTAATCGGGGTAGCAACCTGCGCTTTGGGTAGCTCTTGGAGGGGCGTTCGAGTTCATACT
This sequence comes from Triticum aestivum, assembly GCF_018294505.1. Lineage (NCBI taxonomy): Eukaryota > Viridiplantae > Streptophyta > Magnoliopsida > Poales > Poaceae > Triticum > Triticum aestivum. The sequence goes on from NC_057809.1 coordinate 93,066,197, forward strand.
CTTCGGCCGCAAGGACTTCAGTCCATCTGTCGGCTAGCAAATCTTGATCAGCTCTAAGTTGTTGCTGTTTTTTCTTGAGGCTGCTCGCCGTGGCCATAAGCCTGCGTTTGAAACGCTCTTGTTCGACGGGATCCTCCGGCACGACAAATTCGTCGTCGTCGAGGCTTGCCTCGTCTTCGGAGGGAGGCATATAATTATCGTCCTCGACCTCTCTGTCTGCCGCTCTCTCATGAGGGCTGGCTTCTCCATCCTCCTGTGCTGAATCTTGCTGGAGGTGGTTGTCTTCGGCACTGTCCGGGGTGTTATTATCTCCCGTGCCGGAATCACCGTTTTTGCTTTGGCGGGATTTAGAGCGGCGCCGCTGACGCCGGCGCTTAGGCTGCTTCTTGGAGGGGTCATCCTCCGCTGTTCCATCGCCATTGCCTTCTTTTGGGGTGTCCACCATGTATATATCATACGACGAGGTGGCTTTCCAGTGCCCTATAGGCGCTGGTTCTTGATCGTCTCCTGCATCGGCGTCCATACCGTCGATGTCTTCGGAGTCGAAGTCGAGCATGTCGGTTAAATCATCGACAGTGGCTACGAAGTGGGTGGTGGGTGGGCTTTGAATTTCTTCATCATCCGCATCCCAACCTTGCTGACCATAGTCCGGCCAGGGCTCTCCTGATAAAGAGAGAGACTTTAGTGAATTCAGAATATCACCGAAGGGCGAGTGCTGAAAGATGTCCGTGGCGGTGAATTCCATGATCGGCGCCCAATCGAGTTCGATCGGTAGGGGCGCGGAGGGCTCGGAGTCTTGAGAGGAGTCTGGCTCCTTGGAGTCACGGGCTTCGCAGAGAATAGGGCTGGTGTTCGGCTCGATCGCCGTAGAGATTGCAGCCCCCGAGGCGGTGTCCAACCACCCATCCTCGATTGGCGCAGTTGGCTCCGAATTAAGGGGCGGAGCTAATGCGGGTGCGGCCTCTAGGGCACTATTCAGCGGCAAAGCTAGATCATGCCCATCGTGACAATGCGGCGCGCTCGGCTGCGGCTCGAATCCGTCGAAGATCAAGTCTCCGCGGAGGTCGGCCGTGTAGCTCATACTTCCAAATCTGACCTGATGGCCAGGGGCGTAGCTTTCGATCTGCTCCCGATGACCAAGCGAATTGGCCCGCAGTGCAAAGCCGCCGAATACGAAGATCTATCCGGGGAGAAAGGTCTCACCCTGGATCGCATCGCTGTTGATGATCGGATAAGCCATCGGGCCTAAAAGTGACGACACAGAGGAACTATCAATGAAAGCACCAATGTCGGTGTCAAAACCGGCGGATCTCGGGTAGGGGGTCCCGAACTATGCATCTAGGCGGATGGTAACAGGAGACCGGGGACACGATGTTTTTACCCAGGTTCGGGCCCTCTCGATGGAGGTAAAACCCTACGTCCTGCTTGATCAATATTGATGATATGGGTAGTACAAGAGTAGATCTACCACGAGATCGGAGAGGCTAAACCCTAGAAGCTAGCCTATGGTATGATTGTATGTTCATCCTACGGACTAAAACCCTCCGGTTTATATAGACACCGGAGAGGACTAGGGTTACACAGAGTCAGTTACAATGGTAGGAGATCTACATATCCGTATCGCCAAGCTTGCCTTCCACGCTAAGGAAAGTCCCTTCCGGACACGGGACGAAGTCTTCAATCTTGTATCTTCATAGTCCAGAAGTCCGGCCGAAGGTATAGTCCGGCTATCCGGACACCCCCTAATCCAGGACTCCCTCAGTCTTTCTTTGAAAAACTCCTTTCAAACACTCCTTTATGCTTTCCAGAAAATTCTACATTATTTCTAATCAACAATATGTAATTCACATATACTTATCAGAAATGTTGTAGTGCTCCCACTCACTTTCTTGTAAATACAGGCTTCACCGCAATTCTATATAAAACTATATGCTTTGATCAACTCATCAAAGCGTATATTCCAACTCCGAGATGTTTGCACCAGTCCATAGATGGATTGCTGGAGCTTGCACACTTTGCTAGCACCTTTAGGATTGACAAAATTTCCTTGTTGTATCATATGCAACTCTTCTTTAAGAAATCCATTAAGGAATGCAGTTTTGACATCCATTTGCCAGATTTCATAAAATGTGCAATTGCTAACATGATTCGGACAGACTTAAGCATCACTACGAGTGAAAAAATCTCATAGTAGTCAACACCTTGAACTTGACGAAAACGATTTTCGACAATTCAAGCTTTGTAGATAGTAACACTACTATCAGCGTCCATCTTCCTATTGAAGATCCATTTATTCTCAATGGCTTGCCGATCAACCGGCAGGTCCACCAATTCCACACTTTGTTCTCATACATGGATTCTCTCTCAGATTTCATGGCCTTAAGCCATTTTGCGGAATCTAGGCTCATCATTGCTTCCTCATAGTTCATAGGTTCGTCATGGTCAAGTAACATGACCTCCAGAACAGGATTACCGTACCACTCTGGTGGGACTCTTACTCTGGTTGACCTACGAGGTTCGGTAGTAACTTGATCAGAAGTTTTCATGATCATGATCATTAGATTCCTCACTAATTGGTGTAGGAATCACTGGAACTGATTTCTGTGATGAACTACTTTCCAATTTGGGAGAAGGTACAATTACCTCATCAAGTTCTACATTCCTCCCACTCACTTCTTTTGATGGAAACTTCTTCTCTAGAAAGGATCCATTCTTAGCAACGGATATCTTGCCTTCGGATCTGTGATAGAAGGTGTACCCAACAGTTTCCTTTTGGTATCCTATGAAGACGCATTTCTCCAATTTGGGTTCAAGCTTATCAGGTTGAAACCTTTTCCCATAAGCATCATAGCCCCAAACTTTAAGAAACGACAGCTTAGGTTTCTTGCTAAACCATAGTTCATATGGTGTCGTCTCAATGGATTTAGATGGTGCCCTATTTAATGTGAATACAATTGTCTCTAATGCATAACCCCAAAACGATAGTGATAAATCAGTAAGAGACATTATATATCGCACCATATCTAATAAAGTACGGTTATGCCGTTTGGACACTCCATTATGCTGTGGTGTTCCAGGTGGCATGAGTTGTGAAACTATTCTGCATTGTTTCAAATGAATACCAAACTCGTAACTCAAACATTCTCCTCCACGGTCAGATCGCAGAAACTTTATTTTCTTGTTACGATGATTTTCCACTTCACTCTGAAATTCTTTGAACTTTTCAAATGTTTCAGACTTATGTTTCATCAACTAGATATACCCATATCTGCTCAAATCATTTGTGAAGGTCAGAAAATAACGATACCCGCCGCGAGCCTCAACACTCATCGGATTGCATACGTCAGTATGTATTATTTCCAATAAGTCAGTTGCTTGTTCCATTGTTCCGGAGAACGGAGTGTTAGACATCTTGCGCACGAGGCATGGTTCTCAAGCATCAAATGATTCGTAATCAAGTGATACCAAAAGCCCATCAGCATGGAGTTCCTTCATGCGCTTTACACCAATATGACCTAAACGACAGTGCCACATATAAGTTGCACTATCATTATTAACTTTGCATCTTTTGGCTTCAATATTATGAATATGTGTATCACTATGATCGAGATTCAATAAACCATTCACCTTGGGTGTATGACCTCAGAAGGTTTTATTTATGTAAACAGAATAACAATTATTATTTGACTTAAATGAATAACCGTATTGCAATAAACATGATCCAATCATATTATGCTCAACGCAAACACCAAATAGCATTTATTTAGGTTCAACACTAATCCCGAAGGTAGAGGGAGTATGCGATAGTGATCTTATCAACTTTGGAATCTCTTCCAACACACATCGTCACTTTGCCCTCAACTAGTTTATGTTCATTTTGTAACTCCTGTTTCGAGTTACTAATCTTAGTAACTGAATCAGTATCAAATACCTAGGGGTTACTATGAACACTAGTAAAGTACACATCAATAATCTGTATATCAAATATACCTTTGTTCACTTTGCCATCCTTCTTATCTGCCAAGTATTTGGGGTAGTTCCGCTTCTAGTGACCATTTCCTTTGTAGTAGAAGCACTTAGTTTCAAGCTTGGGTCTAGCTTTGGGCTTCTTCATGGGAGTGGCAACTTGCTTGCCATTCTTCTTGAAGTTCCCTTTCTTTCCCTTTTACTTGAAACTAGTGCTCTTGTCAACCATCGACACTTGATGCTTTTCTTGATTTCTACCTTCGCCGATTTCAGCATTGCAAAGAGCTCGGGAATCGCTTTTGTTATCCCTTACATATTATACTTCATCAGGAAGTTCTAGTAACTTGGCAATAGTGACTAGAGAACTCTGTCAATCACTATCTTATCTGGAAGATTAACTCCCACTTGATTCAAGCGATTGTAGTACTCAGACATTCTAAGGACATGCTCACTGGTTGAGCCATTCTCCTCCATCTTGTAGGCAAAGTACTTGTCAGAGGTCTCATACCTCCCGACTCGGGCATGAGTCTGAAATACCAGTTTCAGCTCTTGGAACATCTTATATGCTCCGTGGCGTTCAAAACATCTTTTGAGTACCGGTTCTAAGCCGTAAAGTATGGCGCACTAAACTATCAAGTAGTCATCATACCGAGCTTTGCCAAATGTTCATAATGTCTACATCTGCTCCTGCAATAGGTCTGTCACCTAGCGGTGCTTCAAGGACATAATTCTTCTGTGCAGCAATGAGGATAATCCTCAGATCATGGAGCTAGTCTGCATCATTGCTACTAACATCTTTCAACATAGTTTTCTCTAGGAACATATCATAAATAAAATGGGGAAGCTATATGTGAGCAATTGATGTACAACATAGATATGCAAATACTATCAGGACTAAGTTCATGATAAATTAAAGTTCAGTTAATCATATTACTTAAGAACTCCCACTTAGATATACATCCCTCTAATCATCTAAGTGATCACGTGATCCATATCAACTAAACCATGTTCGATCATCACGTGAGATGGAGTAGCTTTCAATGGTGAACATCACTATGTTGATCATATCTACTATATGATTCATGCTCGACCTTTCGCTCTCATTTTTCCGAGGCCATATCTGCATATGCTAGGCTTGTCAAGTTTAACCCGACTATTCTGCGTGTGCAAAACTTGCTTGCACCCATTTTATGTGAACATAGAGCTTATCACACCCGATCATCACTTGGTGTCTCGGCACGACGAACTGTAGCAACGGTGCATACTCAGGGAGAACACTTACACCTTGAAATTTAGTGAGAGATCATCTTATAATGCTACCGCCGAACTAAGCAAAATAAGATGCATAAAGGATAAACATCACATGCAATCAATATAAGTGATATGATATGGCCATCATCATCTTGTGTCTTTGATCTCCATCTCCAAAGCACCGTCATGATCACCATTGTTACCGGCATGACACCATGATCTCCATCATCTTGATCTTTATCAACGTGTCGTCACATGGTCGTCTCGCCAACTATTGCTTTTGCAACTATTGCTATTGCATAGTGATAAAGTAAAGCAATTATATGGCGCTTGCATCTTATGCAACAAAGAGACAGCCATGAGGCTCATGCTAGTTGCCGATAACTTTAACAAAACATGATCATCTCATACAACAATTTATATCTCATCACATCTTGACCATATCACATCACAACATGCCCTGCAAAAACAAGTTAGACGTCCTCTACTTTGTTGTTGCAAGTTTTACGTGGCTGCTACGGGCTGAGCAAGAATCGTTCTTACCTATGCATCAAAAACCAAAACGCGGTATAGTGATTGCTTTTTGATCTTTAGAAAGAACCCTGTTCATTGAATTGGAGAAATAGACACCCACAAGCCACCTTGGTAGAACCAGTCTCACGTAAGCATACACGTAATGTCGGTCTGAGCCGCTTCATCCAACAATACCGCTGAATCAAGAATCAACTAGTGACGACAAGCAATATGTATATACCCATGCCCACGACTCCTTTGTGTTCTACTCATGCATATAACATCTACGCATAGACCTGGCTCGGATGCCACTATTGGGTAACGCAGTAATTTCAAAAAAATTCCTACGCACACGCAAGATCCATCTAGGTGATGCATAACAATGAGAGGGGAGAGTGTTGTCTATGTACCCTCATAGACCATAAGCGGAAGTGTTATGACAACGCGGTTGATGTAGTCATACGTCTTCATGATTCGACCGATCCTAGCACCGAAGGTACGGCACCTCCCCGATTTGCATACGTTCAGCTCGGTGACGTCCCACGAACTCTAGATCCAGCTGATGTCTAGGGAGAGTTTCGTCAGCACGAAGACATGGTGACGGTGATGATGAAGCTACTGACGCAGGGCTTCGCCTAAGCACTGCAATGATATGGACCGAGGTGGAAATCTGTGGAGGGGGGCACCGCACACGGCTAAACAATCAACTTGTGTGTCTATGAGGTGCCCCCTCCCCACGTATATAAAGGAGGGAGGGAGGAAGAGGCCGGCCTAGGAGGAGGCACGCCAAGGGGGCGGGGGGGGGGGGGCAATCCTACTCCAAGTAGGTTTGGCCCCCGTTTCCTATTCCTACTAGGAGAAGGAGGAAAGATGAGGAGGGGAGAAGGAAAGAGGGGGCTGGCTCCCCAAACCCTAAACCAATTCGGTTTGGGCCTTGGGGGTGTGCCCCACACCTTGTTTGCTGCCCTCTTTCTCCACTAGGGCCCAATAAGGCCCATAAACTCCCTGGGGGGTTCCGGTAACCTCCCGGTACTCTGAAAAATACCCGATACACTTCGGAACCCTTCCGGTGTCCGAATATAACCTTCCAATATATCAATCTTTATGTCCCGACCATTTTGAGACTCCTCGTCATGTCCGTGATCACATCCGGGACTCCGAACTACCTTTGGTACATCAAAACACATAAACTCATAATACAGATCATCATCAAACATTAAGCATGCAGACCCTACGGGTTCGAGAATTATGTAGACATGACTGAGACTCATCTCCGGTCAATAACCAATAGCGGAATCTGGATGCTCATATTGGTTCCTACATATTCTACGAAGATCGTTATCGGTCAAACCGCATAACAACATACGTTGTTCCCTTTGTCATCGGTATCCAGGAGTTGCATAATCTCATAGTCATAGGAACATGTATAAGTTATGGAGAAAGCAATAGCAATAAACTAAACGATCAAAGTGCTAAGCTAATGGATGGGTCATGTCAATCACATCATTCTCTAATGATGTGATTCCGTTCATCAAATGACAACTGTTGTCCATGGCTAGGAAACTTAACCATCTTTGATTAACGAGCTTGTCAAGTAGACGCATACTAGTGACACTCTGTTTGTCTATGTATTCACACATGTACTAAGTTTCCGGTTAATACAATTCTAGCATGAATAATAAACATTTATCATGATATAAGGAAATATAAATAACAACTTTATTATTGCCTCTAGGGCATATTTTGTTCAATAAATATGCAGTCACAACATCCATATGTTTGATAGAAAATTTCATTTTTCATGGCTAGTGATACTAAATATCATAACATTGTTCCACTCATAATAGGAGAATATGTTTCATCATAATCGATGCCGGGTCTCTGCGTGAGCTCCTATGCTACAAGCCTTGCCTTATATCTCACCACCTATTGTTCTCGTTCCTCTTACGAATGAAAATCCATTTTGCTCCCACAGGGAACACATGCTGAGGAGTGGGTATTACTACAGTAAATACCCCTCTTTTTATGAGCGAGCGGAATTCATCCTCAATTGCTGCCTTCCGTTTTGACCAGTCTGAGTTCTTCATGCACTCTGCCGTGGACTTCGGTTCGCAATCCAAATCAAGCCCTTCTGCAATTCTAGAGGGGAAATGAATGTCAACAACTATAGTCTTTCTAGTATATGATTCTCCTGAGTCAATATAGTTAATGGATATCTCATCAATACTTTTTGATCCTTGGTGATTTCCCTCAACAATTGGATCAAGGTCTTCCGATGTCCTAGCACCAAAAATTTTGTGCACACTCGTGATGTGTTCTAGATGTCGAACACCCTTCAGGTGTCCACACAACGAAATTGCCGCAGATGGGAAATACTTGGCTAGTTTCCACGTACTAATTGCAATGGGGAGAATATATGATATGCAGTTGGTCGATTTTGTATCAACTCTATAGCATGTAAAACTGCATGACCCCAATATGAAGCTAGAAGATTACTATTCTATTGGAGTGGTCTTGCTATCAACTTGATCCTCTTGATAAGTGATTTTGCAAGACCATTCTGGGCATGTACATAAGGTACCGAGTGCTCCATAGAAATGCCAAAGCTAGGCAGTAATCATTAAATGCCCATGAACTAAATTCTACAACATTATCCATTCTGATGGTTTTTATCCTATGCTTATGATGATTTGCACTCAAGTTAATGACCCGAGCAATTAGCTTTGCAAAAGCATGGTTCCTTGTTGACAGTAGACACACATTTGACCATCTCGTTGATGCATCAATTAGGACCATGAAGTATCTGAATGGTCCAGATAATGGTTGTATTGGACCATAAATATCTCCTTGAATGCGTTCAAGGAAATCAAGTGGCTCATCCTTTAATTTCATATAAGATGGCCTTGTGATCAATTTCCTAGTTGCGCATGCTGTGCATACAAAATCCGATCATTTTGGGAACTTTCTATCTGTTATGTTGTGTCCAACAAAACTATCAACAATTTTTCTCATCATCCTAATACCAGGATGACCCAGGCGACCATGCCAAATCTTGAACTTATCAAGATTCTGAAAAACTATCTTGTACGCCATATGCGTCTTTGGTTTAATGTATGTATAATACAACCCGGAAGATAGAGAAGGCAAATTCTCAAGGACTTCCTTTTGAAATCCCTTTTGCTGAGTTATGAGTAGGCATTCAGCCCCACTCTCTTCATTAGTTTCTGTATGGAAACCATTTTTGTGGATATCCTTAAAACTCAGCAAGGTACGAGTAGAATCTGGATACAGTAGAGCATCCGGGATTATTAATTTAGTACCCATAGGGAGTGTAATTGTGGCTTGACCAGAACCAATAATTAGGGTGTCTCGACCAGCAATTGTCATGACACTTCCATTACTCTTCTTGAGTGTCTGGAAATACTTCATCTCCCTAAGTTAGTTCATTATATAATCAAACTCATATAGAATCATTACATATATTACAAACTATATATGTCTTGTACTTATTACAAGCCCTATGTCACACGACATAGCTAACACATTATGTCTAAGGACATAACTTATTTTACAACACATGTAATGTGTCTAATAACATCGTTACAATATATAGGCAAATGAGACTAAATTTGGTCTCCATATATGTCACTAGAACCAAATTCCACTAGCATGTCATCGACATCTAGTATTGGATCTTTCACTTGTTGATTCTGCTCCTGGTTGTCCATGTTTGGAGAATCATCTCGAGAACCATCAATCATAGGGGCACCATCTTCATTTCTAATGAAGTGTGCTTCATACTAGTTCCCCTGAGCCTTCTTGCCCTTTCCAAGTGACTACTGGTACAATTCCACCAAATGCTTCAAAGTGTAACACTTCTTTGCAGTGTGTTCCTTACAAACACACTTGAAGCAACCAGTGTTGCTAGTCCTTTCATTCTTCTTGAAAGGACCTTTGCCCTTTTGGACTCCGTACTTATTCTGCTTTTCATTACGCTTCCACTTTCCATTGAATGTCTTGTGGTTCTTTTTGAAACCGTTGAACTTTGAGTATTCTTAGAGTTGAAGTGTGATTCAAGCAGAGGCATCGTTCCTATAGGACGAGCCAAGTTGTTCTTCTCAAGAAGCTCATTGTGCTTCTCTGCATGAGGCAGCGAGTAAATCAAGTCAGAATACTTCTTATACTTTTACTGACGATATAGTTCAGCAAGTATCCTCATAGAGGGATGGAAAGTAGAAAGTGTCTTTTCAATTTGATCAGCATCAGAAATTGCACTAATGCAGAATCTCAACTTGGAGTTGATCTTATGAACAACAAAATTGCATGCAGCTATAGACTTAATGTCTTGGAATTGGACTAGCGTCCATTCCCGTTGTGTTCTCGGTAACATCACCGCCCTTTGTTGATCATACCTCTCCTTTAAGGAGGTCTAGAGTGTCAGAGGGTTCTCCTCTATCAGAGACTCTGTCTTTAGGTCAGGGTGAAGATGATGTCGAATGAAGTGCAACGCGGAATACCTTGTTATGTCTGTTATACACAAAGTCCCTCGGCAGGCGTGGTTATAGTGGAATTGAGTCCCTTGGCCATCAAATTGATTTTGACATCCATTGCCCATGTCATATAGCTAGAACCATCGACGACAAGTTCAGCAAACTCTTTTTCAGATATGTCTGCCATATCCTGCATGCAATCACGCATATTAATTCACTCTCATAGAAAATTAATTGTGTTGTAAATAAAACAATGCATGTATATTGATCAACATATATCAATTGCCAAATTGCCGGAACATATACGTTGACATACATTGTACTTGTACAATACACTAATATTCACTAATTACTGAACAATACAATATAGTAATTTACAAAAATTACTAAATGACTACACACAACTTAAAACTACTAGTTAAAGGACAAAACAGAAAAAATGAAAAAATGGTCCTGGGTGGCAACAGATAGACCCAAACCAGTAGCACAACCCACTGCTACAGTACTACTACCGTAAATTCCATTTTTTTCATTTCTCCTTCTTTTTCTGGCTCAGACCAATGCGTGGGTCGAAGCCCATCTGGCCTTTCAGCCCAATAGCCCGGCGCTGCTTTATTCGCTGGATAAATGGGGTCGACGGTTAGGGTTTCCCTTATCTCCCCCAATCCCCATTCCACACGGCGCCACTCTCCTCTCTTCCTACCGCCGCACCGGACACGTGCTCACCGGCGAGCCACCGGTGGTGAAGGGGCGAAATACTTCTTGTGTGACAAGGGGTTGTAGTCAGGGATGTCCACTCCATTTCGGAGTCCATTGGCGAGGCCGAGCGATGCCGGGTTCCATGCTCCCGGACGGTGTACGGGACGAGGTCGACGGCGGTGACGGAGCGACCGAAGAGGAGAGGGCGGCTCGTGCCGGTGTCGAGCGGACCCGCACTACAGCTCGTGCCAGCAACGCTCGTGTCGGGCATCCCACCAGTGCTGAAGTGGAAGGTGTTATACTCACCGGGAGTAGCAGGGGAGCGGCCGAACGCCCATGGGGTGCTTCTTGTCCCTGCGGCGTCCACGCCAAGCCCCGGACCGATGCTGCCACTTGCTCTGGTAGTGGTGATCGTGCTCGTGGTGGACATGGCGCGTCTTGGAGTCGGGATGAAGACGAGGTTGTCGCCTTTGGCATTGGCGACATGCATTGGTGCCGGGCTGTAGCCGCGAGCAGGTACGTCGACGAAGATCTCTCGTTCTTCCTCCTCTGCCAACGTGGTTGACGGCAGGAGTGTGCCAGCGGAGCAGGCGGGGCACGGGCCATATCCATGCACACGACACCTCCATGGTGTGGATGGAGCCGCAAATGCAGGTTCTGGCGTGCCCATCTTGGCGTTCAACGGCGACGGTAGTGCACTTGGTCCGGCGACTAGCCCTGGGTCCAGACCCTGGTGGTTGTCCACCGACGTGGCCAGACGTCGATTCACCGGCGTGGCGCACGTGACGGCGTGGTCTAGACGATGCGTGATGGCGGCGTCTACCAGTGAAGTTCTGGCGGCGGTTAATGTCAAGGCCAGAAACTTGTGGTGGTGCCCCCCATCGATGGTGGGCGAACCAGCGACGTTGCTGGGCAAGGAAGTGGCGGCGACCTTCTTCCCAAAGAAGACCAAGGAGAAGGGAGGCGAGGGAAGGCATCCTCATCGTTTCGATTTTCTCTGGCGAGTTTGTGGCCTAGTGCTCTCCATGGAGAGACATGCTGATAACGTATACAGAAATTGTATGTGAATAGTAATGATTGATCTATATTGATGATGATGATGAATAGTACATTTATATTCCCTGAAAAGGCACATCGCACATATATGATGGGTTACAAGCGACATGATTAAAGGACGCGTCGGTTAGGATAAAGAGAGACGGAAGGATGTATCCCTTTGATGAGAAAACTGCACATGTATGTCGGTTTGGAAAATCTGGGATTTCCTTTTAATTAAATTAATTAACTAAATCTTTTTTGCAAGGAATTAACTAAATCTTAACAGTAATGATCCATGCATCCCTTTAAAGTAGGAGTACATGTTACTAGTAGATAATGCACGCTTCGCTGCGCCATTTTCAGTCATAGGGTCCACATATTTTTTTTCCTTCCACGCGTTCTTTGTCGCTTTGTGTAATGAGGCGTCTAACTCACGTGTTTTTTAGAATCTCTTCAATGAATTATTGTATTACAATGTGCCTAGGTGATGTCCATATGTAGATTATGAGGGAAAATGCACTTCAAACTTTAAACAGACGGGAGCGGCGACCTGGTCAGCGTATCCCGCCCCGCTAGCTGCCAACATCCTGCCTCCTCATGCACCTGCGCGCCTTCTGGAGACTGGCCCACACCCCCAGGAGGATCCCGAGGGAGTCCCCTCACCTGGCCTGCTCCTGCTTTGTGAGGCCCCACTGGAGATCATGATCCACTCCCTCGCCAATCTGGATGGATGCAGTAGCGAGCCGCCCATCTCGCCCCTCGCTGGACAGCTGGCCTTGGCCGAGCGCGTGACGGGCCCAGTTACCCCCTTGGATGGCCCCGCCACTGATCCCCACACCGCCCCTCCTAGGATCCCACTGCGCGCGATTCGCCCACACTGATCCCGAGTGATCCGGATCCCACGCTCCCTGATTCCTCCCATGCAGCCACTCAGGGCTCGCCACTTGGCGCGCATGGCGACGTCCAGCCCTTAGATGCGTTTGTGCAGTCCATCCAGCGGCCAATTGAGCAGATTCTTCCCGCCCCTTCCACCCGCAGTTGGCGCAAGGAACTACCATCGAACTTCACGCCCCGGAGGAGCGGCCGGATCACCAAAGTAGACTGTGGGTTCAACTCCGATCTCAAGGCCAAGAAACTCCTTCTAAGCCGCCTCGGGCTCGTCTCGGACGACGCCCCCATCTCTGTGGAAATCCTGAAGAAGTATGAGTGCCTCTTTCAGAGACCACTAGTGCACGATGTGCTGCAGGCTTTCGCCGATCTTCTTAGCTGGCGCATACCCGAGCTCCTTGACCCACCTGCCAGCTCGCTCTCCCCGCTGCCTCGCGCTGTCGAGGCCTAGCGGCTGCCCTGCCCACCCTAGGACCCAAGCTTTCCTCATGGATCACAATCTACGAATTGTATTTTGGAACGTGCGTGGCCTAAATGCCCCAGCCAAGCGCACTGCCGTCTGCAGCGTCATCACCGCTGCTTCCCCATGTATCGTTTGTATCCAAGAAACAAGATGATTTCCCTTTCGTACTCGCTCGTTGCCGAGACGCTCGGCCCGGCCTTTTCCGAGTTCTTCCTTCTCCCGGCTGACGGGACACGCGGAGGCATCCTGCTTGCGTGGCGTCGGGACTTGATCGCGCTTTCCGATCCCTATCTCGGCGAGCACCAAATCACCGCCCTGGCCTCCTCCCTCAATGGTGAGCATCACTGGTGAGTACCGGTGTCTATGGCTCGCAAGGCGACGATGACAAGATCGCCTTCCTTGGCGACCTCAGCGAGGTCCGCTCGTTGCGCGCTGGCCCCTGGATCCTAGGGGGCAACTTCAACATGATCGCCAGGGCGGCGGACAAGAACAACTCCCGTATCAACCATCGTGTCATGTCCCGCTTCTGCCGCTTCCTCGCCGACGAGGAGCTGGGCGACATCTACCTCCACGGAAGGCGGTACACCTAGTCGAGTGAGCGCGACACTTCGACCCTCACGCGCACCGACAAGGCCCTCTGCAACTCTGCTTGGGAGGCGCTCCACCCGCACTGTCTGCTTCGTTGTCTCTCCTCCGTGGCGTCTGACCACGCGCCCCTCCTCCTGGACTGCACCGCGCGCTCGCCTGGCACCAGGAGGTTCCATTTTGAAAGATTTTGGCCACGCACCGATGACTACATGCAGGTCGTGCTTGAGGCATGGGCCACTGGGACCGACGAGCCGGACCCCTTCCGCCGTTTGGTGGTGCGGCTTAAGGCCACCGTGCGGCGCCTCCAAAGCTGGAGCGTGAAGTAAATTGGAGATGTATATCGGCAGCTCTTGATTGCTCGCGAGCTGATCGCACGCCTAGATGCGGCTCAAGATCTGTGACCTCTCTCTTCGGCCGAGGCCTGGTTACGTCGACGCCTAAAGGGGGCCTATCTGGGCCTCGCTTCGCTCGAGCGCTCGAGCTCGCGCCAGCGTGTCAGGCTTTCCTGGCTGCGGGATGGCGACGCGGGCCAGAAGTTCTTCCGTGTCCATGCCGCGCACCACAAGTAGAAGAACCGTATCTTGGAGCTGCAGGTGGGCGATCTCTCCATTTCTGCCCCGGTCGCGCTCGCTGAGGCCTCCTACCAGCACTTCTCTGGAATCCTTGGAATGGCGGTGGCGCGCCCTTTCTCCATTGATCTGTCTGTGATCCATGCTGGCCCTTTCGACCTATCCAGCCTCAACGCGCCCTTCTCCGAGGATGAAATCTGGGCCGCTATGAAGAGCCTGCCACTTGGGAAGGCGCCAGGCCCCGACGGATTTACCGCCGAGTTTCTCCGAAGTGCTTGGGATGTGATCAAACATGACATCTGCACTGTCTTCGACAAGCTTTATGCGTTAGACGGGCGTGGATTCCAGTGGCTTAATGATGCGCTCCTTACCCTCATCCCTAAGAAGCAGGATGCGGTATCCCTCTTCGACTATCAGCCTATCAGTCTCATTCATCTCATTGCGAAGCTGTTCGCGAAGGCGCTCTCCCTCCGACTAGCACCGCATCTGGGCAAATTGGTTTCCACGAACCAGAGCGCGTTCCTACCTCTTAAGCACTGCGTTGGATTTCCCCGAAGAGGAGAGGATGATGTAGCAAAGTAGCGTAAGTATTTCCCTAAGTTTTTGAGAACCAAGGTATCAATCCAGTAGGAGGCTACGCGCGCGTCCCTCGTACCTACACAAAAACAATAGCTCAACGCAACCAACGCGCTTAGGGGTTGTCAATCCCTTCACGGTCACTTACGAAAGTGAGATCTGATAGAGATGATAAATAATATTTTTGGTATTTTTGGTATAGAGATGCAAAGTGCAAAGTAAAAGAAAAGCAATAATAAAGTGATGGAGATTGATATGATGAGAAAGATACCCGAGGGCCATAGGTTTCACTAGTGGCTTCTCTCAAGAGCATAAGTATTCTACGGTGGGTGAACAAATCACTGTTGAGCAATTGACAGAATTGAGCATAGTTATGAGAATATCTAGGTATGATCATGTATATAGGCATCACGTCCGAGACAAGTAGACCGACTCCTGCCTGCATCTACTACTATTACTCCACTCATCAACCGCTATCCAGCATGCATCTAGAGTATTAAGTTAAAAACAGATTGACGCCTTAAGCAAGATGACATGATGTAGAGGGATAATTTCATGCAATATGATAAAAAAAACCCATCTTGTTATCCTCAATGGCAACAATACAATACGTGCCTTGCTGCCCCTTCTGTCACTGGGAAAGGACACCGCAAGATTGAACCCAAAGCTAAGCACTTCTCCCATGGCAAGAACAACCAATCTAGTAGGCCAAACCAAACTAATAATTCGAAGAGACTTGCAAAGATAACCAATCATACATAAAAGAATTCAAAGAAGATTCAAATATTATTCATAGACAGACTGGATCATAAACCCACAATTCATCGGTCCCAACAGACACACCGCAAAAATAAGATTACATCGCATAGATCTCCATGAGAGAGGGGAGAACATTGTATTGAGATCCAAAAAGAGAGAATAAGCCATCTAGCTACTAACTATGGACCCGTAGGTCTGAAGTAAACTACTCACACTTCATCGGGGGGCTTGGATGATGATGTAGAAGCCCTCCGTGATCGATGCCCCCTCCGGCGGAGCTCCGGAACAGGCCCTAAGATGGGATCTCGTGGATACAGAAAGTTACGGCGGTGGAATTAGGTTTTTGGCTCCGTCCCCGATCGTTTGGGGGTACATAGGTATATATAGGAGGAAGGAGTACGTAGGTGGAGCTTTGAGGGGCCCACGAGGGAGGGGCGCGCCCTGGGGCGAACGCGCCCTCCACCCTTGGGGCCGCCTCGTGGCTTTCTTGACAGAGGGTCCAAGTCTCCTGGATCTTATCTGATGAGAAAATCACATTTCCGAAGGTTTCATTCCGTTTGGACTCCGTTTGATATTCTGTTTCTCCGAAACACTGAAATAGGCAAAAAAACAACAATTCTAGGATGGGTCTCCGCTTAATAGGTTAGTCCAAAAAATAATATAAAACTTGAAAATAAAGCCCAATAATGTCCAAAACAGTAGATAATATAGCATGGAGCAATCAAAAATTATAGATACATTGGAGACGTATCAAGCATCCCCAAGCTTAATTCCTGCTCGTCCTCGAGTAGGTAAATGATAAAAACAGAATTTTTGATGCGGAGTGCTACTTGGCATAATTCTAGTGTAATTCTTCTTAATTGTGGTATGAATATTCAGATCCGAAAGATTCAAGACAAAAGTTCATATTGACATAAAAATGATAATACTTCAAGCATACTAACAAAGCAATTATGTCTTCTCAAAATAACATGGCCAAAGAAAGTTCATCCCTACAAAATCATATAGTTTAGTCATGTTTCATTTTCGTCACACAAGAATGCTCTCATCATGCACAACCCCGATGAAAAGCCAAGCAATTGTTTCATACTTTAGTAATCTCAAACCTATAAACTTTCACGCAATATATGAGCGCGAGCCATGGACATAGCACTATAGGTGGAATAGAATATAATGAGGGGGTTTATGTGGAGAAGACAAAAAGGAGAAAGTCTATGGAGATGCCCACCGATTGATGTTAATGCAAGGAGTAGGGATTGCCATGCAACGGATGCACTAGAGCTATAAATGTATGAAAGCTCAACAAAAGAAACTAGTGGGTGTGCATCCAACTTGCTTGCTCACGAAGACCTAGGGCACTTGAGGAGGCCCATTGTTGGAATATACAAGCCAAATTCTATAATGAAAAATTCCCACTAGTATATGAAAGTGATAACATGAGAGACTCTCTACTATGAAGATCATGGTGCTACTTTGAAGCACAAGTGTGGTAAAAGGATAGTAACATTGTCCCTTCTCTCTTTTTCTCTCATTTTTGGGCCTTTTTTATGGCCTTTCTATTTTTTTGGGCCTTCTCTTTTTTTATGGCCTTTCTCTTTTTTTAATATTCCTCACTTGGGACAATGCTCTAATAATGATGATCATCACACTTCTATTTATTTACAACTCAATGATTACAACTCGATACTAGAACAAAAGATGACTCTATATGAATGCCTCCGGCGGTGTACTGGGATATGCAATGAACCAAGAGTGACATATATGGAAGAATTATGAATGGTGGCTTTGCCACAAATACTATGTCAAGTACATGATCATGCTAAGCAATATGACAATGATGAATGTGTCATGATGAACGGAATGATGGAAAGTTGCATTGCAATATATCTCGGAATGGCTATGGAAATGCCATAATAGGTAGGTATGGTGGCTGTTTTGAGGAAGATATAAGGAGGTTTATGTGTGAAAGAGTGTATCATATCACGGGGTTTGGAAGCACCGGTGAAGTTTGCGCCAACTCTCATTGTGAGAAAGGGCAATGCACGGTACCGAAGAGGCTAGCAAGGATGGAAGGGTGAGAGTGTGTATAATCCATGGACTCAATATTAGTCATAAAGAACTCACATACTTATTGCAAAAATCTACAAGTCATCAAAAACCTCGGCACTACGCGCATGCTCCTAGGGGGTAGATTGGTAGGAAAAGACCATCGCTCGTCCCCGACCTCCACTCATAAGGAAGACAATCAAATAACACCTCATGTTTCGAATTTGTTGCATAACGTTTACCGTACGTGCATGCTACGGGACTTGCAAACCTCAACACAAGTATTTCTCAATTTCACAACTACTCAACTAGCACGACTTTGATATTATTACCTCCATGTCTCAAAACAATCATCAAGCATCAAACTTCTCTTAGTATTCAACACACTCATAAGAAAGTTTTATTATTAATCTTGCATACCAAGGATATTAGGATTTTAAGCAAATTACCATGATATTAAGACTCTCAAAATAATTTAAGTGAAGCATGAGAGATTAATAGTTTCTTTAAAACAAATCCACCACCGTGCTTTAAAAGATATAAGTGAAGCACTAGAGCAAAACTATAAAGCTCAAAAGATATAAGTGAAGCACATAGAGTATTCTATCAAATTCCAAATCATGTATGGCTCTCTCAAAAGGTGTGTACAGCAAGGATGATTGTGTTAAACTAACAAGCAAAGACTCAAATCATAAAAGACGCTCCAAGCAAAACACATATCATGTGGTGAATAAAAATATAGTTCCAAGTAAAGTTACCGATAGAAGTAGACGAAAGAGGGAATGCCTTCCGAGGCATCCCCAAGCTTTGGCTTTTAGGTGTCCTTAGATTATCTTGGGGGTGCCATGGGCATCCCCAATCTTAGGTTCTTGCCACTCCTTGTTCCATAATCCATCAAATCTTTACCCAAAACTTGAAAACTTCACAACACAAAACTTAAAGTAGAAAAACTTGTGAGCTCCGTTAGCGAAAGAAAACAAAAGACCACTTCAAGGTACTGTAATGAACTCATTCTTTATTTATATTAGTGTTAAACCTACTGTATTCCAACTTCTCTATGGATTAAAAACTATTTTACTAGCCATAGATTCATCAAAATAAGCAAACAACACACGAAAAACAGAATCTGTCAAAAACAGAACAGTCTGTAGTAATCTGTAGCTAGCGGAAGATCTGGAACCCCAAAAATTCTAAAATAAATTGCTGGACGTGAGTAATTTATCTATTAATCATATTCAAAAATAATTAACTAAATATCACTTTCCAAATAAAAATGACATCAGTTCTTGTGAGAGCTAAAGTTTCTGTTTTTTACAGCAAGTTCAACAAGACTTTCCCCAAGTCTTCCCAACGGTTCTACTTGGCACAAACACTAATTAAACACAAAAACACAACCAAAACAGAGGCTAAATAATTTATTTATTACTAAACAGGATCAAAAGGCAAGGAATAAAAATAAAATTGGGTTGCCTCCCAACAAGCACCATCGTTTAACGCCCCTAGCTAGGCATAACAAGCAAGAATAGATCTAGGTATTGCCATCTTTGGTAGGCAATCCATAAGTGGCTCTCATGATAGATTCATATGGTAATTTTATTTTCTTTCCAGGGAAGTGTTCCATGGCCTTTTTTAATGGAAATTTAAATCTAATATTCCCTTCCTTCATATCAATAATCGCACCAACCGTTCTAAGGAAAGGTCTACCAAGAATAATAGGGCAAGAAGGATTGCAATCTATATCAAGAACGATAAAATCTACGGGCACATAATTCCTATTTGCAACAATAAGAACATCATTAATTCTTCCCTTATGTTTCTTAATAGTGGAATCCGCAAGATGCAAGTTTAGAGAGCAATCATCAAAATCACGGAAATCTAGCAAATCACACAAAGTTTTGGGAATAGTAGAGACACTAGCACCCAAATCACACAAAGCATAAAACTCATAATCTTTAATTTTAATTTTAATAGTAGGTTCCCACTCATCATAAAGTTTTCTAGGGATAGAAACTTTCAACTCAAGTTTTTCTTCATAAGTTTGCTTCAAGGCATCAACGGTATGTTCGGTAAAGGCTTTATTTTGACTATAAGCATGAGGAGATTTTAGCAAGGATTGCAATAAGGAAATACAATCAATTAAAGAGCAATTTTCATAATTAAATTCCTTGAAATCCAATATAGTGGGTTTAGCATCATCTAGGGTTTTATTTCTTTTAATCCCACTTTTATCAATTTCACCATCAAGATCTAAATACTCCAAATTTTTAGAACGCCTTCTAGGTAAAGGTGGATCATATTCATTCCCATCATTATCAAGATTAATATTGCAAAACAAAGATTTAATATGGGACACATCAATAACTTTTAGATCTTCATCATTATTTTCATAGGAATTGGAAGAACACACTTTAATAAAGGCATCTTTCATAGCACGCATCCTAGCGGTTCTTTCCTTGCACTCATCAATGGAAATTCTCATGGATTTGAGAGACTCATTGATATCATGCTTAGGTGGAATAGATCTAAGTTTGAAAGAATCAACATCAAGAGCAATTCTATCAACGTTCCTAGCCAAATCATCAATCTTAAGCATTTTTTCTTCAATCATAGTATTAAAATTATTTTGCGAAGTAATAAATTCTTTAATATTAGATTCAAAATCAGAGGGCATCTTATTATAATTTCCATAAGAATTGTTGTAGGAATTACCATAATTATTAGAGGGATTACTAGGATAAGGCCAAGGATTAAAATTTCCTCTGTATGCATTGTTACCAAAATTGTTCCTACCAACAAAATTCACATCCATAGATTCATTATTATTATCAATCAAAGTAGACAAAGGCATATCATTAGGATCAGATGAAACACTCTTAGTAGCAAATAATTTCATGAGTTCATCCATCTTTCCACTCAAAACATTAATTTCTTCTATCACATGCATTTTTTTATTAGTGGATCTTTCAGTGTGCCATTGAGAATAATTAACCATAATATTATCTAGGAGTTTAGTAGCATCTCGTAAAGTGATTTCCATAAAATTGCCTCCCGCGGCCGAATCTAAAAGATCTCTAGAAGCAAAATTCAATCCGGCATAAATTTTTTGTATAATCATCCAGAAATTCAAACCATGAGTAGGGCAATTACGTATCATTAATTTCATTCTCTCCCAAGATTGTGCAACATGTTCATGATCAAGTTGCTTAAAATTCATAATATCGTTTCTAAGAGAGATGATCTTAGCGGGAGGAAAATTCTTAGAGATAAGAGCATCTTTGCACTTGTTCCATGAATCAATACTATTTTTAGGCAAAGATGAAAACCAAGCTTTAGCATGATCTCTAAGCGAAAAAGGAAATAGCTTCAATTTAACAATATCATTATCGACATCTTTCTTATTTTGCATGTCACACAAATCAACGAAGCTATTAAGATGGGTAGCGACATCTTCACAAGGAAGGCCGGAGAACGGATCTTTCATGACAAGATTAAGCAAAGCAGCATTAATTTCACAAGATTCGGCATCGGTAAGAGGAGACATTGGATTGCTAAGGAAATCATTATTGTTGGTATTGGTGAAGTCACACAATTTAGTATTATCTTGAGCCATCGCGACAAACAAGCAATCCAACACACGAGCAAACAAAAAGCAAACGGGCAAAAAGAGGCAAATAGAGAGAGAGAGGGAGGATAGAGAGAGGGCGAATAAAACGGCAAGGGTGAAGTGAGGGAGAGGAAAACGAGAGGCAAATGGCAAATAATGTAATGCGGGAGATAGGGATTGTGATGGGTACTTGGTATGTTGACTTTTGCGCAGACTCCCCGGCAACGGTGCCAGAAATTCTTCTTGCTACCTCTTGAGCACTGTGTTGGATTTCCCCGAAGAGGAGAGGATGATGCAGCAAAGTAGCGTAAGTATTTCCCTTAGTTTTTGAAAACCAAGGTATCAATCCAGTAGGAGGCTACGCGCGAGTCCCTCGTACCTACACAAAAACAATAGCTCAACGCAACCAACGCACTTAGGGGTTGTCAATCCCTTCACGGTCACTTACGAAAGTGAGATCTGATAGAGATGATAAATAATATTTTTGGTATTTTTGGTATAGAGATGCAAAGTGAAAAGTAAAAGCAAAGCAATAATAAAGTGATGGAGATTGATATGATGAGAAAGAGACCCGGGGGCCATAGGTTTCACTAGTGGCTTCTCTCAAGAGCATAGGTATTCTATGGTGGGTGAACAAATTACTGTTGAGCAATTGACAGAATTGAGCATAGTTATGAGAATATCTAGGTATGATCATGTATATAGGCATCACGTCCGAGACAAGTAGACCGACTCCTGCCTGCATCTACTACTATTACTCCACTCATCGACCGCTATCCAGCATGCATCTAAAGTATTAAGTTAAAAACAGAGTAACGCCTTAAGCAAGATGACATGATGTAGAGGGATAATTTCATGCAATATGATAAAAACCCCATCTTGTTATCCTCAATGGCAACAATACAATATGTGCCTTGCTGCCCCTTCCGTCACTGGGAAAGGACACCGCAAGATTGAACCCAAAGCTAAGCACTTCTCCCATGGCAAGAACAACCAATCTAGTAGGCCAAACCAAACTGATAATTTGAAGAGACTTGCAAAGATAACCAATCATACATAAAAGAATTCAGAGAAGATTCAAATATTATTCATAGACAGACTGGACCATAAACCCACAATTCATCGGTCTCAACAAACACACCGCAAAAAGAAGATTACATCGAATAGATCTCCATGAGAGACGGGAGAACATTGTATTGAGATCCAAAAAGAGAGAATAAGCCATCTAGCTACTAACTATGGACCCGTAGGTCTGAAGTAAACTACTCACACTTCATCGGAGGGGCTTGGATGATGATGTAGAAGCCCTCCGTGATCGATGCCCCCTCTGGCGGAGCTCCGAAACATGACCCAAGATGGGATCTCGTGGATACAGAAAGTTACGGCGGTGGAATTAGGTTTTTGGCTCCGTCCCCGATCGTTTGGGGGTACGTAGGTATATATAGAAGGAAGAAGTATGTCGGTGGAGCTTTGAGGGGCCCACGAGGCAGGGGCGCGCCCTAGGGGTGCGCCCTCCACCCTCGTGGCCGCCTCGTGGCTTTCTTGACGGAGGGTCCAAGTCTCCTGGATCTTATCTGATGAGAAAATCACATTTCCGAAGGTTTCATTCCGTTTGGACTCCGTTTGATATTCTGTTTCTCCGAAACACTGAAATAGGCAAAAAAACTGCAATTCTGGGCTGGGCCTCCGGTTAATAGGTTAGTCCCAAAATAATATAAAAGTGGAAAATAAAGCCCAATAATGTCCAAAACAGTAGATAATATAGCATGGAGCAATCAAATATTATAGATACGTTGGAGACGTATCACGCGTTCATTGCTGGCCGGAGCATCCACGACAATTTTCTCCTCGTTCAACAAACGGCTAGACTCCTCCACAACCTCAAGATGCCACAAACGCTCCTCAAGCTCAACATCATGAGGGCGTTCGACTCGGTGGCCTGGCCTTTTCTGCTCGAAACGCTCCAGCACCTTGGCTTTGGAAACCGCTGATGCGAGTGGATCTCTATTCTGCTCTCCACCGCATCCACGCGTGTGCTTATCAGTGACGTTCCTGGGCCGCCTATCCTTCACTCTTGCGGGCTGCGACAAGGGGACCCTGTCTCTCCGATGCCCTTCGTCATTGTCATCGACGTGCTAAACTCGCTTCACCAGCGAGCCGTCGAGCGTGGCCTCCTCCAGCGGTTGACCACGAGACACCTGGCCTCGAGTGTCTCCCTCTATGCGGACGACGTTGTCATCTTCTGCCACCCCGACACCCACGACCTACACACCATTCGCTTCATGCTTCATATCTTTGGCAAGGTCTCTGGGCTCCGCACAAACTTCGCCAAGTGCTCGGCATCGCCCATCCGGTGCACCGAGGAGCACGTGGCCATGATCGAGACGGAGATGGCATGCCTGATTGCCTACTTCCCGGTGAAGTATCTCGGCCTCCCGCTATCCATTCGCAAGCCCTCCACGACTGACCTCATGGCGCTTGTTGACAAGCTTGAGAGGAAGCTCTCCACTTGGCTTGGGTCCATGCTCTCCCTTGGCGATCACCTTGCGCTCTGCAGACACGTTTTCTGTGCCATGCCCATTCACATCCTCGTCGCCATCGCCGTCAACAAGGCTATCCTTGCGCGGGTAAACCGGATCATTCGCGGCTTCCTTTGGATTGGCCGCAAGGATGCGCGTAGCGGGCAGTGCCGCGTCAATTGGGACTGCGTGTGCCGCCCCACCTCCCTTGGCGGCATGGGGATCTGCGACCTGCAGCGCACCGTTGTTGCCCTGCGCGCCAGATGGCTTTGGCTCCAGTGCATTGACACCTCGCGTCCCTGGAGCATGCTTCACCTCCCCCACGACCCGATGGCCGCGCAGATTTTCAGAGCCTCCACCACCTGGGAGGTGCGAGATGGGCGTTCTTGCAAGTTCTGGACGGACCCCTGGATCGAGGGCAAGTCCGTCTCTGAGGTTGCGCCCCTGGTTTTCTCTGTGGTCTCTCGACGGCATCGCCGCGTCCGGACGGTGGCTGAGGGCCTCCCCGGGCGGGCGTGGGTGCGAGACATCGCCGACGCGCTCGGCCCCACCGCCCTTGTCCAGTACATCGATCTCTGGCGCACTCTCCAGACCAAAGCCCTCGCGGTCGGGCATGATGTGCTGCGCTGGAGGTGGACCGACTCCGGCGTCTACTCGCCCAAGACCTGCTACCTTGCGCTCTTCCACGGCTCTATCTCGGATGCATCCTGGAAGCTCACCTGGAAGACATGGGCCCCCCTTCGCATTAAGCTTTCATCTGACTGGCCCTACAGGATCGGTGCTGGACGACCGCTCGCCTCGCCCGCCGTGGCTTACCGCATGACGACCGGTGCGTGCTCTGCGACCAGGCCACCGAGGACATGCACCATCTATTCACTGCTTGCCCCTTCTCCCGCCAAATTTGGCACGAGGTTCTATCTTGGTGCAGATCGACCGCTACGATCCCGGTCCCAAACACGCCTTTCGCGGATTGGTGGATCAACGCGTGCTCCACATCGCCCGCTGCTCTACGGAAGGGTCTAAACTCCATCATTGCCCTCACCGCCTGGGCTATCTGGAAGCACCGAAATGGGTGCGTCTTCGACCAGCTGCACCCCTCCATCGCAAGCTTGCTTCGGTCTATTCAGGAAGACGCTTGCCTTTGGGCTAGCACCGGCGCCAACGGCTTGGCGACGATGATCTCTGAGAGATAGGCTATAGCTTGATGTATCGGGGATGAGCAGCCCCTACCCCATCTGCTCCTGCTACTTGTGCCCGCGCCAACCTGTGTACGTGTGGCCGTTGTAGCATTCACTCTATGTATTTTTCACCCCTCCTATCAATGCAATGATACGCAATCTTTGCGTATTCGCTAAAAAAACTTTAAACAATCGACCAAAATGGCATCGCCAACAGGAGATGAGTCCATCATATTAATCTAATAAATTACATTGGTCACAATGAGCCATAGCCAAACTACTTCGCAAAAATCATATAAGCTTTATCGGTGACCAACACACAGTTATGTTCGCGAAAATCATAGATCATGCATAATGGTTTTTGTAGACATTATCCCCCTTATACTTCACAAAGGGCAAAACACCACAAATCAGGACTTTGGTATTCACTAGCAAAAAAGCCCGTGCATTGCAACGGGGGAGAAAACATAACACACGCTCTTAACTCAACAACCATCACTCAAGATCACAATAGGTCCATCTCCTTTATTTTTGCGAGGCATCATATTTGTGTTGCCGCTTATGATCCTTTTCACCCTCGCCGGCGATGGCCTCGGTGTTCACACAAAACAACAGAAAACGTGTATTGAATATAGTTAATCCTAAGGCGTCTCTCTCTCTCTCTCTCGCTCTCGCTCGCTTTATCTCACTCTCGCGATGGGAAATCTGTTGTTTTCCCTTATGACATTTTTCAGAGGTATGCATGTGTAGTTGTCGATGTTTTCTTTTTCATACATGGTTATAGTGGGGTGTTTATTTGCAATCCGGATCGCCGCCGGTACGAAAAAAATGAATCTTGCGCTATAAATTATAAGTTTGCTTCCATAACAATATTTTAAAAATATTTAACAGGTAAAATTAACATCATATTTAGATTCCACACATTCTTCTAATAAAATTTCATATATAGTATGTTAAAATCGAAGTTACGGTTTAAAAGATACAGATAATTTAGAAAATCATTTGGTTTGACTCAAATATATTCCAAAATAATATTTAAAAATACTTAAAAGGTAAAAATAATCTCATATTCATATTCTACATATTTTTCTAATCAAATTTCATATATAACATGTTTAAATCGGAGTTACGATTTAAAAGATATGGATGATTTTAAAAAACATTTGTTTGACTTAAATATGATCCGCGGATGAATTACCTAAAACATCAAGGGGGTTTTCGAAAAATGTAAAATAACGGTTTGGTTGTGACTTCAATCCGGATGGCGGATTGATTTCAAAAAAGATAGGGACTTTTGTGTAAAATATAAAAATAACGATTCATTTTAACTTAAAACAGGACCGCAGATTGAATTCTCTAAAATAGAGGGACTTTTCTAAAAAATGCCATGATGGACGAAAGAAACCCAATTACTTTATTATTTACTAGGAAATATGCCCGTGCGTTGCAACGGGAGAAAACTTATCAGATTATGAAGGTGTGATAGATAAAAAAAATTGAATCAAATGCAAGCATGAGAGGGACTTTTATAATGTGATTTCCCAAACTTTGTCTGTGATATCATGATGACACAAGGGACTTTTAAAAAGTCATTTCAAAAACTAATGTGATGGTCTCATCACGACTTGATTTCTAAAGGCATCACAACGAAATATATATTGGCTGAGCAAACTGCATTGATGGACCCTGCGTGAGCTAGACTGATGAATGATGTGTCTCGCCTTAACCTAGCATACCGGTGTTTACCATAGCCAATATTGTGGTACCAAAACAAACATAGTTGTGTATGAAAACACGGAAATATTTTTTTACCCGGCGCGAGGAACTAAATAAAATCATAAAACAACATCTTCAGATCCCCTAATAAAACCTCTACGTAAGCAATAGTTCGTTTTATTCATTATTTACTGATTTGTTTTAACTTTTTTGGACATTTTCTAAAATTTCATGGATATGTTTTTCAAATTTACAAATATGTTTTGAATATTGGATCATTTTTTAATAATCATGAACATTATTTATTTATTGGATATTTATTTAAAATCATGATTCCTGGTCTCCCGTGTGGATGACTGCGCCCTTAGCCATCACACCACTTGTGAGCTCATTTTATTGAAGTGCATCATTTGATAAGAACAGAATCCGGCAGCGATTTTGAAATAGAAATTAATCGTTTTTTTCATCGCTTACAGGTGGCACGGTGTGAAATTAGTGCCAATTTCGGGGACAATTTTCATGACGGACGACCAGAAGCAATAGCCCCTTTATTATTAGAGAAAGAATAATAAAAAATGTCGCATACTTCGCCTAGGGCCCAAGGCCTTTTCATCCGACTTTAGTACTACGTTGTAGATCAGTTTGTCGATGCCTAATGACAAAGCATACCATACCGGTAGATTAGCCATATCACTGCCATCGGACTATAAAACTATCATGTATGCAACACTTTCACGGTAATTTTACCTAGATGCAATTGTTCTTGTTTCTCCATAGCATCAACATTTTGGTCAAAAGGATGTATAAGATGGTTGCCTCGTTCCTCTATTCCACCTTGAACATAACCATCTTCAGGGATGTCAAGCATGACATCTTCCACATGATCCAAAATAACAACCTTTTTTAAAACAATGAAGAACTCTTTGGCCATGACATGTAAATGTCTATGTTTTGGCGCCGATGGTTAATTATGCACGCATATAAATCGGAATTAGTAGCGCCCTAAGATAATTTATGTATTTACTTCATTAGGGGTCTAGGCATATGTATTTTTTTCTGAGTGTGTCTTAACCTATGCAGTCGGTATGAGTACATAAAAAATTCAAACGTACGCAAATCCAACTTCAAGAAAGAAAAAATAGAACCAAACCTGGCAATCGTGTGCACTCACGGCATTGATGGGTAAAGGAGGGTGTCCCTTCTTTATTTATTAATCTATAATATAAATGAATAGTTATTTAGCAAAGTTAATGTCTATTCCGTGAGTGATGCTCCTGCGTGGCTGTTGCAGGACAACAATTCCACCAGCCGTCTCGTGCGGGGCGATGCGTGTCGCCTAGGCCCCATGCACCGCTGTTTCAACGTTATCTTCTCATGGACTCATCCTCGCATCTTCCCATGCCTTTTCTTCTTCCCATCGCTGATTCACTTCCTCTCTTCTCCTCCCTTCCGTAGCTCTCGATCCAGATCGGATAGAGTCCACCACCGACAGCCCTCCTCGAGCGCCTCCTTCCTTCCTCCACGCGCTCAGCGCCCAAATTGACTTGCCGCGCCCTCGCGCACATCGCCCGACCGGAGCTCTAGCGCCTCCTCACAACACCCTCCTTTCTCCTTCTTCCTCTCTCCCTTCCCTGCCTCAGT
Organism: Triticum aestivum; assembly: GCF_018294505.1. NCBI lineage: Eukaryota > Viridiplantae > Streptophyta > Magnoliopsida > Poales > Poaceae > Triticum > Triticum aestivum. The sequence continues at coordinate 93,094,701 of NC_057809.1, forward strand.
TCTTTCTTTTTCCCTCGCCATGCAGGGAGCATCCGCAGGGAGCCTCGCCGCTGCTGCCACCACCCGGACATCGTCGCGCCGCCGCCTCCTCCGAGTTCGCCGGCCACTGGCGCTTGTCCTCCCCTGCAACCTCTGCCTCGCCATGCGTGAGGACACTGATGACAGCGGGACGCCATCGACGGTCCTTCTCGCCTCGCCCGCGTGGGCGCGCCTTCCTTCTCGCCTCGCTTGCGTGGGCCGCACTGCGCGCGGGCAAGCCGGCCCTTGCCGGTGGAAGACTCGGTGCGGCGAGGCCGCTCGGGATAGGTGACGGCGATTGGGACTCTCCTTTGCATTTGTTCTTTATTGTCCCATCTGCATCTCTGCTTTCTTCACCAAAGATGTTGAATCCGATGCTGCTGATTGTAAGCTCCTATTATTGGAGAGTTTATTTATTCCTTTGCTCCCTCACTTGCGGGATTAATTCCTTTGTTCGGAGAGGCGAGGTCGGGGAGGAGGCCGAGGTTGCGGAGTACAACGGCACGACCTGGCTGGGGCCTCGGGGTGGCGCGTGGAGATGCGCGACGGGCGCTGCTGGTGGTCGCCGACGACGGCGGGTGGAGAGGGGCCGCCGGAGCGGTGCAAGGAGGCTTGTGGCGCGGGCACAGGAGCTCGGACGGGAGCGCGCCTCTCCGCGCCGTCCATCCTCCCGCGTGATGCACATCGGCCGCTGGCGCACGACGGAATGGGCGAAGCCGTCGGCGCAGGACAGAGTGGATAAGACGGACGGGGAGGACTGCGGACAGAATTCAAATGACTATAAGGTTTCTTTTGTCAAAGTGAAACGTTTTCTCTGGTTGCCACTAAAACAGGGAGCGCGGGTTGATTTTATGTAAACTGAGGGGCTTTTTCGCAAAAACGCCGACGACGGACGGGCAGAAGCACTCCGTGCTTTATTAGTATATATATATATATATATATATATATATATATATATATATAGGGAAAGATTAGGTAAAGATAAATATACACGTACTGTGTGTCGGTCTAATTAAACCCATAGATGTTTGACGACATAAAATCTCAGACCATCAGCGAAGAGAGGAGACAATAACAATCAAACCCCTAGATGTTTGACGACATAATACCCCGGCCCTGAGCTAAGGGATGAAACATAAATCTAAGCAGCTGTCTCACTCAACTGAAAGAAGGACGCGGCTTGTCTGACGTACGGCCCACACACTGACGTGTGGGCCCGGACCCACCCGTCAGCGGCCCAACGGCAGGGGGCCGTACGTCAGGGGATCCGGCTCCCTGAAAGAAGTGTGTATAACCTGATGTACTTTCTCGGTCTACATCACCCCAAAATCAAAAACTGGCCATTTAATGCCCCAAAGTCTGCTGTACTGGACAAAATACACCTAAGTTTCCCACGGTGTTTTTGCTGATGTGGCGGCGAGGCGAGATGGAAAAGCGTCACTGCGGATAGCCATTCCGGCGAACACTTCATGTGTGCCCACGAGGAGGTCGGTATCCGCGCATTGATCGGCTAGCTAGCTAGCTTACTGAAATCAATAACGTATTATCTCACTCTCAGCTTGTCATTGACGTGCGCTAGGCCAAGGAGCACTGCACGGAGTGGACGCTAGGAGTGCCATTGTGCCATGTCGCTACCGTCGCTGTGGCGCACCAGCAACGACCCTCTCGCTGTAGGCCAGGCTGCAGCTAGCACCGCCGCTATGCCCGCCTTTACGCGTCGACCAGACAACCACCAGGAAGTCCACGCCATTCAGCTCTGCCATAGCTTGGTCCGCGTGCCCGGCAAGGTTCATCGACGGCGCAACAAATGCCGCATGAGCCCTTGTCCGGGAGCACACAAGCGTAGAAGCCCAATCGATGGCTGAGGGTGAGGCTCGTGGTGGCCTCCTGTGCCCCATCGACGTCTGCGAGGGTGATGTTCTTGGCGGCCTTCAGTACGCCCAGCGGTGCCAGCGAGGGTACGGCTCGTGGCGGCCTCCCGTATGCCAAGCGACGGAGGCGAGGGCGAGGCTCTTGGCAGCCACCTGTGTGCCCAGTGGCGGAGGCAAAGGTGAGGCTTTTGGCGGCCTCCCCTGCGCTAAGTGACGACAGTGAGGACGGGTTTCTTGGCGACCTCCTGTGGCGTCGTGAGTAGCAGCCTCAAGGGAAGGACCAGCGCGTCATGGACGTCCCATGAGGGTTAGCTTGCCAGTGAAGAGTGTAACGCCCCGATCTGGATCGCAGGTGACCAGAGTAGGCTCGAGGAAGGATCTGGAGAAGGGAATGAGAGAAATTTGGAGAAGGGGGTGAGCAAGGGGAAAGGTTAGGTGAAATTTCAGAATTCAGTTCTTAGAACTCTGAACCCACGCACACGCTTCGCAAGGCTTTAGTACACGCCCCAGCCTCAGCCAGCTGGCTACTCACACACGCAGACCCACACTTGGGCCCACTTATCAGTCACAAGGTGGTGTTGACACTGCCGGTGTGACATTCTCCCCTTCTTGAGAAGGAACTCCCACCTCAGCTAGCTCCTCGCTCCAGATAGCCGCTGTTGGGTGACGGCGACGTAACACTTCGCGGTCTTCCCAGGTAATTGTTGGAGGAGTTGTGTCCCATTGCACTTGGAGTTGCACCACAGGTGTGTCGCCCAGCTTCAGCATCTTTCTGTCCAGAATGGTTGTTGGAGTGGCCTGGACTGCAGTCAAGTCTGTAGTACTCGGAAGTTCAGAAAACACAGGTGTATAGTTGGGGGGTGAAAGGCTTCAACTGGGACACATGAAAGACAGGGTGTATATGGCTGTCCGAAGGCAGGTCGAGCTTATAAGCTGCAGGTCCAATCTTGGCGAGAACTTGGAACGGCCCGAAGAATTTGAAGGCCAGCTTGGCGCAGGGACGGCTGGCAACTGACCGTTGCACGTAGGGCTGTAGCTTCAGTAACACTTCCTCACCCACCTGGAAAGAGCGCTCTGTGCGGTTGGCATCAGCAAACTTCTTGTATTTGGCCTGGGCTCGCGCTAGTTGTAGATGGAGGCGCTCCTTGTGTACTGCCCAGTCCCATACCTCGCCGTCCGGCATGGTAGGTGGCGACGCGGGCCAGGTAGCCATACTGCCCATGCTTGCTTCCACCCCATAGAGAGCCTTGAACGGAGTGCATCCGGGGAGGAGTGGAAGGACGAATTGTACCAGAATTCTGCCAAAGGAAGCCAGCGGCGCCAGTGCTGTGGCGTGTCATGGACCGCGCACCGCAAGTACATCTCCATGCAGTGATTCACCCTCTCGCTTTGTCCGTCTGTCTGTGGATGGTAGGCGGAGAAATACAACAGCTTAGTACCAGCCCCGGCAAACAGCTCCCGCCACAGTGCACTGGTGAACACTTCGTCGCAGTCTGAGACGATGGATGCCGGGATCCCGTGGAGCTTGACAATGCTATCCCAGAATGCCTTGGCCACTTGAGATGCTGTGAATAGATGCCGAAGTGCGACGAAGTGAGCAAATTTGGTGAAGCGATCCACCACCACCATGATGGTGTCACAGCCCTCAGATTTAGGGAGGCCTTCGATGGAATCCATTGTCAAATCCTACCAGGGTGCTCTTGGAATCGGCAGAGGTGCCAATTTGCCTGCAGGTTTACGCAACTCGTGTTTTGCTTGCTGGCAGACGGTGCATTGCCTCACATAATCCTCCACAGCCAGCTTCAGGCCCTTCCACTCAAACAGCTTCTTGATGCGCTGATAGGTTGCCATTGCGCCGGAATGCCCCCCAATGGCGTTGTCGTGTAGAGCGCTGATCAGTTTGGTGCGGAGCGCGGTATTTGCACCAATCCACAGGCGGCCATGGCGATGTATCATGCCATGGTACAGTTCATAGCCGCTGTCATCTGGGCTATGCACCGCAAGTTGCTACATCATCTCTTGGGCTTCAGGGTCTGTCTCATATGAATTGGCAACCTCTTGAATCCAGACGGGCTGACAGAGGGACAGGGTGTTGGTGCTGAAATGGTTGCCCACACGTGACAGTGCGTCGGCGGCACTATTATCCACGCCGCGCTTGTACTGGAACTGAAATTGCAACCCGACGAGCTTGGACATGGCTTTGCGCTGTAACTCGGTCTCTAGATGCTGATCGCCCAAGGTGCAGAGACTTTTTGTGGTCCGTGAGGATAGTGAACGGACCACACTGCAGATAAGACCTCCATTTGTCCACGGCCATCATAACCGCTAGGAACTCTTTTTCATAAGTGGAGAGCTTCTGGTTGCGCACTCCGAGTGCCTTGCTGTAGTACACGATCGGGTGGCCTTCTTGAGCTAGGACGGCGCCAATGCCAGTGTCGCACGCGTCTGTTTCGATGGTGAATGGCTTGTCGAAGTCCGGGAGGGCAAGGACGGGCGTGGTCACCATTGCCTGCTTGAGTGTCTCGAACGCGCGCTGGGCCTGCTCAGTCCAGACGAATCCCTTCTTGGTGAGTTGTTGTGTCAACGGCTTGGCGATGATCTCATAGTGTGGGACGAACTTGCGGTAATATCCTGTGAGGCCGAGGAACCCACGGAGCTCGGTGGCATTGGTTGGTGTTGTCCACTGCTCCATGGCTTGAATCTTCTCGTTGTCTATAGCGACACCCTCCTTGGAAATGACATGGCCCAAGTAGTCAATGTGGTCTTGAGCGAACGAACACTTGGACAACTTGGCGTAGAGCTGGTGCTTGCGGAGGAGCTCGAGAACGATCCGCAAGTGCTCCGCGTGCTTCTCCAATGTCTCACTGAAAACCAGAATGTCGTCAAGAAAAATGATTTACAAACTTACGTGTATACTTGGCGAAGATCGCATTCATCAAGCATTGGAACGTGGCCGGCGCGTTCGTCGTGCCAAAAGGCATGACTCTGAACTGAAAATGCCCATGATGCGTCTTGAATGCCGTCTTGTGTTCGTCTTCCTCTTTCATGCGGATTTGGTGGTAACCTGCCCGAAGATCCAGCTTAGAGAAGTAAGCTGCACCAGACAGCTCGTCCAATAGCTCGTCCACGATCGGCAATGGAAATTTGTTCTTGACAGTGATGTCGTTTAGGCGTCGATAGTCAATGCAAAACCTCCAGGAGCCGTCCATCTTCTTGACCAATAGCACCGGTGCTGCGTACGGACGGACAGAATGAGTAATCACCCCTGAGTCCAACATTTCCTTCACTTGCCGCTCAATTTCGTCCTTCTGAAGGGGTGAGTAGCGATAAGGGCGCGTGTTTGCTGGCTGCGCTCCCTCGACCAAGGTCACCGCATGGTCATACTGGCGATGAGGAGGTAGGCCCTTTGGTGCTGTAAACACGTCAGTGAACTCTTCCAGAAGATCACTAATTGGAGTGAGTGTAACGCCCCGATCTAGATCACATGCGACCAGAGTAGGCTGGAGGAGGGATCTGGAGAAGGGGATGAGGGGAATTTGGAGAAGGGGATGAGGGGAATTTGGAGAAGGGGATGAGTAAGGGGAAAAGTTAGGTGAGATTTCAGAATTCAGTTCTTACAACTCTGAATCCACGCACACGTCTCGCAAGGCTTTAGTACACGCCCCAGCCTCAGCCAGCTGGCTACTTACAGACGCAGACCCACACTTGGGCCCATGACTTGGAATCCCTTGCCAGAGCCAGACCTCACCCCCTCCCCACGCCGCCCATGATGGGTTGGATGGGACGCGTGTTACCACCCCAAAGCGTAGCAATCCAGCAAATGGTTGGTTCAAGGCGGTTCAGAATTTGTCAACACAGGCTGAAAGAGGGGTCCCACACACTCCCCAACGCCCCGATTCACCCTAGCGCTGTATTTCGAGGGAGCTTAGTAACTTTACTGATTCAAAAAAAAAAAACTAGGAGTACATGTAACTTGTCTCGTACTCTGTATATATCCCATACAGAGTCGGATCGGAAGCCTATCTATTTTTTCGACACGACATGTTCGTGAAACTTAAGGCAGGGGTTACGTGGACTTCTTTGGTCGGCAGCGGAACTGTGTATGCGCCACCCGCCTAGTCAGAAAACCAAACGCAAGTCTAACCGAACATACGCTTTCTCGATCGTACCCGTTCCGGACGGCGGCTGCAGCCGCGGCTAGATGGCGGACGAGCACGTTACGACCCAGCCGCCGGCCGGCGGCTCTCCACTTCCACGCATGGGGAACGACACCACGGAGGAGACGCGTAAGCGTCCGGCGGATGAGGACGCGGAGCGGTCGGCGAAGCGGCCGTCGCCGAAAGAGCTGCACGAAGAGGTCATGCAATCTCTTGGTGACGTGCGCGAGGCGCAGGCCACGCTGTACGATCCCAAGCGAAAGTGCTTCGACTGCTGCCGCGGCTTTGAGTGGTACATGCACGAGCCCGCAGTGTTCGACCACGAGGAAGAGTGTAAGATCTAAATCTTATTATATCCTCTCTCTCTCTCTCTCTCTCCAAAATTAGTGTTCACGTTCAAATTAAATCTCTTTAAACCAACAGAGGTTTGCACAACATTCTAAATTTTTTTGAGTTGCTTCTCTTGAGCTCGCAGCAACGGCTCGGTTCTCAAGGCCGCTTGACGAAATCCCAGAGTCTCAATTAGACTTCCTGAAGATCGCGTTGAATGTGATTCATGTGAAGGTATTGGCCTCCGATGTAGGTTTCCCGATCAGCGTGTTTGGGAATGTGTTGATGAGAGATGGCTTGGACTTCAAATGCATCCACCTCTTCCAACGTGATAGAGACAACTGCCAGGTCATCAACTCACCGGTTAGTACTACTCCTAGTATTAATCAATCATTGGATCGTCAAGCTACACGTATATACGCACATTGCATGCCTATCATATGGTATTCATTGGTGCATACATACATACATACATACATACATACGTACATAGATTGTCTACATACATCAAGCTATACATACATAAATTGCGGAAAAATACCAATAATTTCTTCATTAACTAGATGATTATATAACCACACACAGACTCTTCTGAAATTATCCCCTTTTAATCCCGGCCGTCTGTTGCAGGATGAAATGCTAAATTTGATAGGGCCCAATCGAGGACCCGCAGAAGCTGTTGTTTTCTATTTTGAGGTCAACCTAAAGATCAGGGGCGAAGAACCTGCTATGGATATGATTTTCAGCAGGACCTTGGTGAATGAAAATTATCCTCTTGATGCATGGACTAAGAAACAAGAAGTTTCAAGTTGGCTGAGTACATTAGAGTTTTCATACAGATCTGTGCACTATGCGGTGGAAGCCACCGTTGGGATCAAAATTTTGAGAGGGCCACGATTCTTGCATGGCAGCCTGATAGCTTCCACCTCCGAAGAGCCTAGTGAGATGGTGCTATATGACAGTGAGCGCTGGGGTGCCCATACCAAGGTTGCTGTGGATGGGTCGGTGAATCTACCTCGTTGTCTAGTAATTCTACGCGAAGACGAGGATTTATTCCTAAAAGTTTGTGTTTTTGGCCGTCGCCATAGAAGAGCTAAGCCCAATACCATTGTCCTTACAGTTGAACATTCTGATAGATCATTCGATATAAAACTAGGTTGTTATCACTTACAAGTCACCGTGTCCTGGTCAGGCATTTTGTTGCCCTAGATACATCTGTTTGAGATACATCTGTTTGAGCGACAAATAATATGAATTGGAGGGAGTAGTACATTTTTTGTAATTGTGATACATCATTCGAATAAAACAAGGTTGTTTTTTACCGGTTGAAGTTTGATGAAGAAAACTAATAATACAAAACCATGAAAAACCACCTAATCCGTTTTTCATGGAGGGGCGACTCGGCTGTGCCTTCCACCACTCCCCGCACGACCATGGCAGCGCCGCCGACCAGATCCTGGAACAGCTGCATGTTGTGCTTTGAACTGCTGCCGTGGATTTTTTTTGAAAGATCCAGCTTGGCTGGCATTCATTCCATTAAGCAGAGAGAGGGCGGAAACAATTGTTGATCAAGTGATCATGGGGTTAAAAGAAGATTACAGGCCTCCGCGTTCAGGCAGGGGTGCTCATATACGCGATCTTTCACGGTACGTTCCCGAACGGGTGCTCCATGCATTTTGCTCCGGCGATCCTCCATTGCTCCATGTCCCGCCTGCAAGCTTCAGTGATGCTCCTCATGCTTGCTATCTTTCCTCTGAATGTGCATGCATTGCGCTTGATCCAAATCTGCCAACATACAAGAGCCATCAGCGATCTGGTCCCTCTGCAGGTGCTTGTGGAGGTGTGGTCGATGATCCTTTGAACGCGGTCGCCTGTTGTGACGCCCCCGATTCAATCGTACACTAATCATACACGCAAACGTGTACGGTCAAGATCAGGGACTCACGAGAAGATATCACAACACAACTGTACAAATAAAATAAGTCATACAAGCATCATATTACAAGCAAGGGGCCTCGAGGGCTCGAATACAAGAGCTCGATCATAGACGAGTCAGCGGAAGCAACAATATCTGAGTACAGACATAAGTAAACAAGTCTGCCTTAAGAAGGCTAGCACAAACATGGATACATATCGAAAGAGGCGCATGCCTCCTGCCTGAGACTCTCCTAAACTACTCTTGGTCATCGTCAGCGGCCTGCACGTAGTAGTAGGCACCTCCAGAGTAGTAGGAGTCGTCGTCGACGGTGGCATCTGGCTCCTGGACTCCAACGTCTGGTCGCAACAACCGGGTATAGGAAAGGGGGAAAAGGGGGAGCAAAGCAACCGTGAGTACTCATCCAAAGTACTCGCAAGCAAGGAACTACACTACATATGTATGCATTGGTATCAAATGGAGAAGGGATAACATATGTGGACTAAACTGTAGAATGCCAGAATAAGAGGGGGATAGCTAGTCCTATCAAAGACTACGCTTCTGGTAACCTCCATATTGCAGCAGAAGAAGAGAGTAGATGGTAAGTTCACCAAGTAGCATCGCATAGCATAAACCTACCCGGTGATCCTCCCCTCGTCGCCCTGTGAGAGAGCGATCACCGGTTGTATCTGGCACTTGGAAGGGTGTGTTTGATTAAGTATCGGGTTTTAGTTGTCATAAGGTCAAGGTACAACTCCAAGTCGTCCTGTTACCGAAGATCACGGCTATTCAAATAGATTAACTTCCCTGCAGGGGTGCACCATATTTCCCAACACGCTCGATCCCCTCTGTCCGGACACACTTTCCTGGGTCATGCCCGGCCTCGGAAGATCAACACGTCACATCCCTACATAGGCACAACAAAGAGGTCAGCACGCCGGTCTAAATCCTATGGCGCAGGGGTCTGGGCCCATCGCCCATTGCACACCTGCACGAACGCGTCCGGAAGCAGACCTAGCCTCCCTAATACAAGAGCAGGCATTACAGTCCATTTCGGCGCGTGCCGCTCAGTCGCAGACGTCACGAAGGCTTCAGCTGATACCACCACGTCGAGTGCCCATAACTGTTCTCACGTAGTTGGTTAGTGCGTATAGGCCAGTGGCCAGACTCAGATCAAATACCAAGATCTCGTTAAGCGTGTTAATTGATGTAACCGCGGACACCGACCAGGCCAGGCCCACCTCTCTCCTAGGTGGTCTCAACCTGCCATGTCGCTCCGCCACAAAGTAACAGTCGGGGGCCGTCGGGAACCCAGGCCCACCACTACCTGGGTGGAACCACCTGCCCCTTCAGCCCCAACATCGGAATCACTTGCGGGTACTCTACGAGCCGACTCGACTTTAGTCACAACATGTATCATGTGTAATATGTATAGTATATACCCGTGATCAACACCCGACGTGATCACGACCCGATAGTATAGCATGGTAGACTGACAAGAATGTAGGGCCATGAATGATAAACTAGCATCCTATACTAAGCATTTAGGATTGCAGGTAAGGTATCAACAACTGTAGTAACAATGACAGGCTATGCAACAGAATAAGATTAATCGAAAGCAGTAACATGCTACACTACTCTAACGCAAGCAGTAGAGAGAAGAATAGGCGATATCTGGTGATCAAGGGGGGGGGCTTGCCTAGTTGCCCTGGCAAGGAGGGGTCATCTTCGATGTAGTCGAACACACAGACATCGGCAGCGGTCTCGGAGTCTACCGGAAAGAAGTAACGGAGGGGAACACAATAAATAACAGAGCAATCAAATGTAACGCAAAGCAAGATGCGGCAATTCGCTGTGCTAGGGGTGACCTAACGCAGGGATAGGTGATGTCGACAAAGGTGGGAAAAACATCCGGGAAAGTACTCCCGGTGTTTGACGTTTTCGGACATACGGACCAGAGGGGGATGGTTGCAAGTTCGCTATGCTAGGGACGTGCGGCGGACGAACGGACTGTATATTCGGATTCGTCTCGAAATTCTGAGCAAGTTTCATGTATAAAGTATTTTCATCTGACTTACGGTTTAGTTTCTATGATTTGACAAGTTTTTAAATCATTTTCTGTAATTATTATATTTAGTTTAATCCGAATTGACCAGGTCAATTTGACTAGTCAAAAGGGCAGGTGTGGCCCACATGTCATAGACTATTTACCTAAACAAATAAATAAACCTAACTTATTTGGCCAACATGCATCTACTACTACTAGACTAATTTAGCACTAATTAATACTAGCTACACCTTGTGTAAAACTAATCTAAGCAGTACTAATCTAAGCAAGGGCCGGCTACACTCACGCACACACACACACACAACACACACACTCAGGCGCACACACACAGCACACTGGCCATGGCCATGGCCAGCCGTAGGAGCAGAGCAACTACATATAGCAAGTATTAGCGAATATCAGCAGTAGTGGTTAGGAGCAGTAGCAGCGTAGCACATCAGCAGCAGCAAGAAGAGCAGCAGTAAACGGCAGCGGCAGCAGCGATGCTAGCAGCCAGCGAGCGGCAGCAGGTAAGAGGAGAAGCAAGCAGCGGCGGCTACGGACGGATGCGGCAACGACGCGCGAGGCCACGCGCGAGCACGGCCGGCCGAGCAGGAGGTAGCGGCGGGCGCAGGGCTGCACGGGCAAGGCGAGCAGCGCCGAGGCGCGGCCACAGGCGTGGACGCGCGCGCACGCGGGGCGGCCGGCACGCGGGCTGTAGGGGTCTGGGGGCACGGGCAAGGCACGGCAGGGCGCGCGCTTGCGCGTACGACGAGGCGCAGGGGCAGGCAGAGTTCGACGGACGGCTGTTACAGGGCGACGGCGGAGCTCGGAGGCGGCTAGCGTCAGCTCCAGCTCGAATCTTGAGCTCGTACAGAAAGGAGAAGGGTGCGGGTGCTCACAGCGGAGCTCGGGGAGGGGGTCGGGGGAGCGAGGGGTGGGCAGTGCCCTGTGTGAGTGTGTCGGGGACTTAAATACCTATTGTACTGCTGTATATTGTAATCTCAGCCGTGTATAGCCATGTAGCTGTTAGAATATAGAGTTGTAATCTCAACCTCTTTCCTTCTCTTATATTCTACCCAAATTCTTTCTGTCATAACCTTGTACGTCAAGTCAGGCTTCGGCCACGCATCAATATAAACTACCACGCGGCTCCCTCGATGGAGTAGGAACGCTTCATATCTTTCATGGTAATCAGAGCCACCTCTTCTCATACATCTAGCCACAATCCAAAACCCTAGAAACCACACATCATCGTCTCCATGGCTTCCTCCGCCAGCGTCTCCCTCAACCTTGGATCGCCGCCGTCTGAGAAGCTCGCAAGAGGTAATTTCATCCTCTGGAAGACGCAGGTCCTCCCAGCCCTGCGAGGCGCGCAGGTGACGGGGCTCCTGGACAACACCGATGCCGCTCCACCCAAGATGGTGGAGATCACGAAGGCAGACAAGACCACGGCCCTAGAGCCGAATCCCCTATACGGACCCTGGATCGCCAAAGATCAGCAGGTTCTATCATACCTTCTCAATTCCATGTCTCCAGAAATTCTTGCACAAGTTGTTGGGAAAGACTCCACCTTTGAGCTCTGGACGACGGTGACAAATCTCTTCGCCTCACAATCTCAGTCTCGGATTACTAATCTGAGAATCGCCATCACCAATACCAAGAAGGGCTCGATGTCAAGCTCGGCGTATATGGCGAAGATGAAAAGTCTTGGGGATGAACTAGCTGCTGCAGGTCGTCCCGTATCTGATCCGGAGATGGTGGACTATATTCTGGCCGGACTGGACCGCGACTACGACCCCGTGGTGGCAGCGATCGGCGCTGTCAAAAACATCATCACAGCCGACGATCTTTTTGCCCAGATTGCTGCCTTTGATCAAAGGATGGAGATGCTAGGCGACTCATCTTCAGGCGGGTTCTATTCATCCGCTAATGCGGTCTACAGAGGCCGTGGCCAGTCCCGTGGCAGATCTCGCGGGCGTGGAGGAAGAGGTCGTGGCCGTGGTGATCGTGGTGACCGCGGTGACCGACAGTCGTCTTCCTCCAATGGAGGCGGCGGATTCAGAGGCCGTCCTCGACAGCAACAGCAACAGCAGGCTCGTGAGCAACAACATGACTATCCAGAATGTCAGATATGCTACAGACACCATCCAGGAGGTGCACGAGTTTGCTGGTGGCGTTATGAAGAAAACGATGTAACGCCCGGATAATCTTGCTACAGTAATCCCATGCTAATCATGGCACGTCATCCCGATTACTGTTGCTATCCTCGCAATAATTCGAAACCGTTCAAATTCAAAATTCAAATTGATGAAAACAATAAAAGTTTTAAAAATTTAAAATAAAATTGTTCGGTGGTTGACGAATATTACAAAGGTAATTATGGTGCAACAGGCATAATTTTATAAAATGGCTAAATGGATTATCTGATTTAAACAGAAAAGAAATAAAAGAAGAAAATACAAAAGGAAAGAAAAACAGAAAACCAAAAATAGAAAAAGAAAAAAAGGAGGGAAGCCACCCCCTGCTGGACCGCGGCCCAGCTGGCCATCGGGCCAACCAGGCCGGCCCAGGTCGGCCCCCCCCCACTCCTCTCCCTTATCCACTCCTTCCCCCCCCCCACTCACCATCGACAGCCCCCACTTCCCCCCCGAAATATCCCCTCTCCCCTGATCTGGATCGGGAGGAGACCACCGCCGCCTCACCGGACCCCCCCCCTCCCCGACGTCGGCGGCCGCCTCCCCGACTCCCTCCTCGCCGGTCGCCTCCAAGCTTCACCGCGCCCGCCTCCTAGACCCTACGCGTCCCTCCCCGTGAGCTCTCCCCCCCCCGTCGCTCCCCTCTCCCCTCCCGAACGACGCCGTCGCCTGGAGCCCCCCGTCGCCGGCTCCGGCCGTCCCCGCCTGGCCTCACGGCGCCGTACCACGCCGGCCGCCCCGAGCCCTCGACGCCTCCGCCCAGCGCCCTGCGCCCATTCTTGGCCGGCGCCGTGTCCCTCGCCGTGGCCACCGGCCTCCCTCGCTCCTCCTCCTCCCCTGAACCCCCACCACCTCGCCCCGACCTCGCTTCGTCCGCCCCGACGCACCGCCCGGCCACCACCGCCTCCTTCCCGCGGCTCCTGGCCGCGCCCGCCAGGGCCGTCGCCGTCCGGGGCCTTCCCTGCTCCCCGCCCCCTGCCGCTGTCGGGCGAGGCCGCCGACGCAGCTGGGCCTCGCGCCCTCGCTGCGGTGCCCTCGGGCACGGGTGCCCAGTGCCCAGTCGGGCTCGCACCCGCACCCGCACCGCCCTGTGCCCGCTAAGGCCCCCGGGCCACTGACTAGGGGGCCCCGCCCCAGAACGTTAAAAAAAAAGATAAATAAAAATAAAAAAATAAAATAAATAAATAAATAATAAAATAAATAAAAACAATAAATATAATTAATAAAATTAAAATGATTTAATAAAATTATTAATTAATTAATTAATTAATTAAGTTAATTAATCCGGTTTAATTAAATTAATTAACTAGTTAAGATTAATTAAACTGTAATTAGATTAACCTAAACCCTAATTAACCTAAATAGAGAATGACAGGTGGGTCCCACTGGACCCACATGTCAGGGTTGACTCAGTCAACCCCTGTTGACTGCTGACGTCAGCATGACATCATGCTGACGTCATAAATACCTTTTTTCGAATTAATTAAATAAATAATTAAATTCCAAAATTATTAAAATCTTTTAAAAATCATATCTTTTAATCCGTAACTCGGATTAAAATATTTTCAACATGAAAGTTGCTCAGAACGACGAGACGATTCCGGATACGCAGTCCGTTCGTCCACCACACCCCCTAACCTATCGAACCCGCAACTTTCCCCCTCCGGCTCCTCTGCCCGAAAACACGAAACACCGGGAATACTTTCCCGGATGATTCCCCCTTGACCAGTACCACCTTATACCACGTTAGGGCACGCCTAGCATCGCTTCTTGACATGTCATGCATCGATATGCATCTGTTTACTTGGTATTCATTGTTTCTTCCCCCTCTTCTCTCCGGTAGACTACGAGACCGACGCTGCTGCTGCCCAATTCGACTACGGAGTTGACGACCCCTCTCTCTTGCCAGAGCAACCAGGCAAGCCCCCCCCCTTGATCACCAGATATCGCCTATTCTTCTCTATACTGCTTGCATTAGAGTAGTGTAGCATGTTACTGCTTTCCGTTGATCCTATTCTGATGCATAGCCTGACATTGTTGCTACACCTGTTGATACCTTACCTGCAATCCTAAATGCTTAGTATAGGATGCTAGTTTATCATCATTGGCCCTACATTCTTGTCAGTCTGCCTTGCTATACTATTGGGCCGTGATCACTCGGGAGGTGATCACGGGTATATACTATACATACATACATACTATACAGATGGTGACTAAAGTCGGGTCAGCTCGAAGAGTACCCGCGAGTGATTCACGGATTGGGGGCTGAAAGGACCTTTGTCCCGACGGCCCTCTGTGTGGATCTTTGTGGCGGAGCGACAGGGCAGGTTGAGACCACCTAGGAGACAGGTGGGCCTGGCCCTGTTCGGCGTTCGCGGATACTTAACACGCTTAACGAGATCTTGGTATTTGATCTGAGTCGGCTACGAGCCTATACGCACTAACCATCTACGTGGGAGTAGTTATGGGTATCCCGACGTCGTGGTATCAGCCGAAGCACTTCAGACGTCAGCGACGGAGCGGCGCGCGCCGGATTGGACTGGAACGCCTACTAGGCTAGGTCTGCTTCCGGCCGCCCTCGCAACGTGCAGGTGTGCTCAGGGCGATGGGCCCAGACCCCTGCGCGCTTAGGTTTAGACCGGCGTGCTGGCCTCTCTGTTGTGCCTAGGTGGGGCTGCGACGTGTTGATCTTCCGAGGCCGGGCATGACCCAGGAAAGTGTGTCCGGCCAAATGGGATCAAGCGTGTTGGGTTATGTGGTGCACCCCTGCAGGGAAGTTTAATCTATTCGAATAGCCGTGATCTTCGGTAACAGGACGACTTGGAGTTGTACCTTGACCTTATGACAACTAGAACCGGATACTTAATAAAACACACCCTTCCAAGTGCCAGATACAACCGGTGGTCGCTCTACCTCAGGGATATGAGGAGGGGATCGCCGGGTAGGATTATGCTATGAGATGTTACTTGGAGATGCTACTTGGAGGACTTCAATCTACTCTCTTATACTTGATGCAAGACGAAGGTGACCAGAAGCGTAGTCTTCGACAGGATTAGTTATCCCCCTCTTATTCTGGCATTCTGCAGTTCAGTCCACTGATATGGCCTCCTTACACATATACCCATGCATATGTAGTGTAGTTCCTTGCTTGCGAGTACTTTGGATGAGTACTCACGGTTGCTTTCTCCCCCCTTTTTCCCCTTTCCTTTCTTTCTGGTTGTCGCAACCAGATGCTGGAGTCCAGGAGCCAGACGCCACCGTCGACGACGACCCCTACTACACCGGAGGTGCCTACTACTACGTGCTGCCCGCTGACGACGACCTGGAGTAGTTTAGGAGGATCCCAGGCAGGAGGCCTGCGCCTCTTTCGATCTGTATCCCAGTTTGTGCTAGCCTTCTTAAGGCAACTTGTTTAACTTATGTCTGTACTCAGATATTGTTGCTTCCGCTGACTCGTCTATGATCGAGCACTTGTATTCGAGCCCTCGAGGCCCCTGGCTTGTATTATGATGCTTGTATGACTTATTTTATTTGTAGAGTTGTGTTGTGATATCTTCCCGTGAGTCCCTGATCTTGATCGTACACATTTGCGTGCATGATTAGTGTACGATTGAATCGGGGGCGTCACAAGTTGGTATCAGAGCCGACTGCCTGTAGGAATCCCCCTTCCACACTCCTTGGCCGAAGTCGAGTCTAGTCACTACAAAACTTTTACTAACATGGCTGTGAGCCTTACGGGCCCACGTCGCCATTGGGTGGTACTAGGATCTTTTACTCCTCGACCTTTACTCTGGGACTCTGAACTCTTTTCTACTCGGGTTAAACGAATTTACTAACTCTGACATTAGGATCCCGTTACCACGTTCACCCCAAAGTTGGATAAGCCATAGTTATTCTGTAGGATAGCATTTTGAATAGTGCCCATGTTGTCATTTGACTCCATTGAAACATCTTTGTTTTCAGATGGAACCCGCGAGGCAGGTCGTGCGCCACACTGCGGCCATTGGTGCCTCAGGATCACCTGCTGTGCTAGCTGATATGATGACCTATCTGGGTTATCGCTGGCACCCTGAGTACACCGTCTACGAGGAGTACCAGGACTTTAACCAGGAGCAGTACCGTGCCATCGTCCACCTCTACTCTCGGGAGTATGAGTCCACTACCGTGCTGCACACCGCTCATGGTGTTGGAGTGACCATCGAGATGGCAGTCCACGATGCGGCTCATGCTGCTCTGACACGTCTTCGTGGAGAGTATCAGGCATTGGACACTTCCCCTTTCAGGCACATTCCTATCGCATCTGACGTTGGTGCGGAGGGATACTACACTGCCGCCTACTCCACCGTCACCCGAGAGCCTTTCCACCATCAGCGCCTGGTTCTGCATGCTGATGGGCTGGACCGAGCTAACAGAGCTCTTCGCCACGAGTTGTACACCACTCGTCAGCACCTTTACAGGGCTCTGACGCGGTTGCACCCCTTTGTCCGGTCTGGACAGCTGCCGCGTTCTGCGATCTACCCAGCCAGGACCGTGATGCCCCACGGTGTCGGATGGCCAGAGGTGGGAGGCTACTCTCCCGCACTTGGTCCTCTTCTGCCACCTGAGCGTCGGGTTCTACACCAGAGTATCCGCGGCCCCCAGGCCACTGACGTGGAGGACTATCCGTTGCCTCACTACCAGCTGTCAGGTTACAGCTACCTTCACAGTACCTCCTGGGACTGATGTAGTCTTGCTCATTAGTTTTAGATGCACTCGCGAGCCTGCGTGCCGCCTATGATGACTTAGTCTATGTACGGAACTCTGTGTACTGAACTCTATGTCCGACCCCTTTTGTAAGTTATGCCGACTATCTATGTGGTATCTGTCGTGCTCCTTTCATTATGCATGTTTCATCATGAATGACTCTTGTCTATGCAAATTCTCAATACTGAACTACCCCTGTTATATATTAGCAGGATGGTTAGACCAGCTGGTCGTGGTCGTGGTGGCAACTTCCCACCACCGCCTGAGTACATGGCTGGTATGATCCAACAGCTTGAGATGAATCGCCAGTTCATGGAAAACATGATGGCTCAGTTTCCTCGCCCCAATATGAACCAGCATCCAAACACAACAACTCTGCAGGATTTCATACGCCTCAACCCAAGTGTGTACCGCAGCTCAACCCAGCCGCTGGATGCTGATGACTGGCTCCGTGACATCACCTATGAGATGGAGTCTGCTGATGTAGCCCCTGCCAGCTATGTCACTTTTGCTTCCTTCTTCCTGAAGGGACCCGCAGCTCAATGGTGGGACAGCCATAGGCGTACTCTGCCAGTTGGGACAATCATCTCCTGGCCAGACTTTCAGGCTGCCTTCCGTGCCCGCTTCATTCCTCAGGGAATCATGGACAGGAAGAAGCGTGAGTTTCGCAACCTCACCCAAGGCAACAAGACTGTTGAAGCTTATCAGCGGGAGTTTCTGGACTTATCCCGCTATGCTGAAGAAGACATTGCAACTGATGCTCGCAGACAGGAGAAGTTCCGTGAAGGCCTTCAAGCTGACATCAAGCTCACACTTCTAGTGCATGACTTTGCCGATTTCGCCACCTTGGTGAACAAGGCCATCAATGTCGAGACTGGTCTGCAAGAACACCAGAGCTCTCAAAGGCGCAACCGTGACACGGGCTCATCTTCGGGCCCGCCCTCGCAGAAGCGTAAGATATGGATCCCGAACAGCATGTACCGTCCAACTGCACCTGCCCCAAGGCAGTCTTATGCTGCACCTCGTCTGCCGGCTGCTCCAACTAGGCAGCCGAGGCTTCCAGCTCCACCACCCCAAGCTCCTGTTCCTACCCCCGAGAATGGGTTGTGCTTCAGGTGCGGACAACCAGGGCACCGTGCTAGGGAATGCAACCAGAAACAGAATCAACTGGCCCTTCCAGCAACTGGCCGTGGGAACAACCAGGCCCGCAACAACAATGCCAAGTCTTATGGCCGTGTTCATGCCAACCACATTGATCTGAATGAAGCTCAAGACCAGCCTGCTACTGTGATGGGTACACTCCTCGTAAATTCAGTACCAGCATCTGTTTCATTTGATACAGGAGCATCGCATTCATTCATGTCAGAAGATTTTGCATTCATGCATGGCATTAAAAGTGAAGACATGAACGCTTCTCTATTAGTGCACACCCCTGCGGGCCAATGTCGAACCTCCATGATTTGCAACGACGTCCCTGTAGAAATTGAAGGACTGGAATTCCTTGTCTCTCCCATCGTACTGAAGTCCTGTAGCATTGATCTCATTCTGGGAATGGATTGGTTAAAGGCGCATACTGCTTCTATCGTTTGCGCCACCAAGACCGTCCATCTGCTACACCCTTCTGATGAAATAATTAGCTACGATGCTCATCTGGTTC
The DNA here is from genome assembly GCF_018294505.1 of Triticum aestivum. Lineage (NCBI taxonomy): Eukaryota > Viridiplantae > Streptophyta > Magnoliopsida > Poales > Poaceae > Triticum > Triticum aestivum. The sequence goes on from NC_057809.1 coordinate 93,113,637, forward strand.
GGAATGTCGAGGCCATGCTTTATGCCTTAAACGCATTGAACGCTGCACCTCTCGAGGGCATTGAAAACATTCCCGTCGTGCGTGAATTCTTAGACGTCTTTCCTGAAGAACTCCCAGGGATTCCCCCTGCTAGAGCTGTCGAATTCGTCATCGACTTGAAACCAGGCACCACTCCTATAGCCAAGAGACCCTACAAGATGCCGCCGCATGAACTCCTTGAGCTTAAGGAGGAAATCGATAAATCTCTTCAAAGTGGTTTCATTCGCCCAAGTTGCTCTCCTTGGGGAGCACCTTCTCTCTTTGTCAAGAAGAAAGATGGGACAAACCGATTGGTCCAAGACTACCGTCCTATAAATCAAGCTACCATTCAGAATAAGTATCCTCTTCCTCGGATCAATGATCTGTATGATCAATTGGCTGGATCATCAGTGTTCTCTAAACTCGACTTGAGGTTGGGTTACCACCAGATCCGTGTTCGTGAGGAAGATATCCCCAAGACCGCATTCGTGACTCGTTATGGTTCATACGAGTACACCGTCATGTCTTTCGGCTTAACCAATGCTCCAGCCACCTTCTCTCGCCTGATGAACTATATATTCATGGATTACCTCGACAAGTTCGTCGTGGTTTATCTGGATGATATTCTGGTATTTTCCAAGAACGAAGAGGAACATGCTGAACATCTTCGCCTCGTGCTGGAAAAGCTACGAGAGCATCAACTTTATGCCAAGTTCTCCAAATGTGAATTCTGGCTTCCCGAAGTAACCTATCTCGGGCATGTCATCTCTAAGGATGGTATTGCCGTCAACCCTGAACGAGTTCAGGCTATTCTCGATTGGACTCCTCCGAAGAACGTTAAGCAAGTCAGAAGTTTTCTCGGTCTCGCCAGCTACTGCCGTCGATTCGTCGAGAACTTCTCCAAGATTGCCAGGCCTCTGACTAACCTATTGCATAAGGGCGTCAAGTTCCAGTGGACAGACAAATGTCAGGAAAGCTTCCAGGCACTCAAAGACAAGTTGACTTCTGCCCCAGTACTAGCTCCACCTGATACTAAGAAGGACTTCGTCATTTACTGCGACGCTTCCCGTCAAGGATTAGGCTGTGTCCTAATGCAAGAGCGCAAAGTGGTTGCTTATGCCTCTCGTCAATTGCGCCCTCACGAAGAGAACTACCCAGTTCACGACCTCGAACTTGCTGCTGTCATTCATGCACTAAAACAGTGGCGACATTACCTACTCGGTAATCGTTGCGAGATCTTCACTGACCACCAAAGTCTGAAGTATCTGTTTACTCAGCCAGACCTGAACCTCCGTCAGCAGAGATGGATGGAGACTGTTGCAGACTTTGATTTGGGTATTTCCTATACACCAGGCAAGGCTAATGTAATGGCTGATGCCTTGAGCCGCAAGTCTTACTGCAACCACCTCCAGGTTCACAAAGTTCAGCCCTCACTTGTTGAAGAATTCAGAAAGCTAAACCTCCATATTGTTCCTCCGGGTGCACTCGCTCCCCCTCCTCCGGAGTTCCGCAAGATGAATCTCCGTGTTGTTTCCCAGGGTTCCCTCTATACCCTGGCTGTTGAACCCGATCTCGTGGGCACCATAAAGACAATGCAGGGATTTGACTCTGAAGTCTACAAGATTAAGCAAGACCTCAAAGAAGGAAGTTCCTCATCCTTCACTATTGCTGATGATGGCGCCTTGTACTTCAAAGGCCGCCTAGTGGTGCCATGTAAGAAGGAAAATCTGAATATGACCCAGGAGGTTATGAAAGAAGCTCATGATACGCCTCTTTGTATCCATCCTGGTAGTACGAAGATGTATCAAGACATCCGCCAGAGATTCTGGTGGTCTAACATGAAGCAAGACATTGCTCGTTATGTTGCTGAATGTGACGTTTGCCGTCGTATCAAAGCAGAACATCAAAGGCCTGCTGGAACTCTGCAACCTATATCTATTCCGGAATGGAAATGGGACCATGTCGAGATGGACTTCGTTACTGGATTCCCCAAATCGCAGAAAGGCAATGATGCTATTCTTGTCGTCATTGACCGACTTTCTAAAGTTGCACATTTTCTGGCTGTCAAGGAAACGATCACTGCTAGTCAGCTGGCAAACCTCTACATGACCAGAATTGTCTCGCTTCACGGTATTCCATTGGTTATCAGTTCAGACCGTGGCAGTTTATTCACTTCAAGATTCTGGGCAAGTTTCCAAGAAGCTATGGGCACTCATCTGTCTTTCAGCACTGCTTTTCATCCTCAGTCACAAGGGCAAGTTGAACGTGTCAACCAAGTTCTCGAAGACATGCTTCGAGCTTGTGTTATTTCCTTCGGCAAGAAATGGGAGGAATCTCTTCCGTATGCTGAGTTCTCTTATAATAATAGCTATCAAGCTAGTCTGAAGATGGCCCCCTTCGAAGTGTTATATGGACGAAAGTGCCGAACCCCTCTGAACTGGTCAGAAACTGGGGAACGTCCACTCTTCGGTCCGGATATTATCCAACATGCCGAAGAACAAGTCCGCATTATTCGCGAGAATCTCAAGACTGCTCAGTCACGTCAGAAGAGTCAGTATGACCGTCATCATAAAGACATGGTCTATCAACCTGGCGAAAAGGCCTATCTTCGCGTTACACCAATGAAGGGTGCTCACCGCTTCGGGATCAAGGGCAAGCTAGCTCCTCGCTATATTGGCCCATTCACTATTCTGGAAAGGCGTGGAAAAGTGGCATATCAACTGGAGCTTCCGTCGAACCTTTCTCAGGTTCACGATGTGTTCCATGTGTCACAACTCCGCCGTTGCTTCAAGGACCCAATCCGAGCTGTGGATCATGAAGTGCTCGAATTGCAACAGGACCTCTCCTATAAAGAGCATCCGGTCCGCATTCTCGACCAAGCTGAACGCCGCACACGCCAGAAGGCGATCAAGTTCCTCAAGGTCCAGTGGTCGAATCACTCTGAAGACGAAGCCACCTGGGAACGCGAGGATCGCCTGCGTGATGAATACCCCGCACTGTTCCCTTCTACCTCCTAAAATCTCGGGACGAGATTTCTTGTAGTGGAGGAGATTTGTAACGCCCGGATAATCTTGCTACAGTAATCCCATGCTAATCATGGCACGTCATCCCGATTACTGTTGCTATCCTTGCAATAATTCGAAACCGTTCAAATTCAAAATTCAAATTGATGAAAACAATAAAAGTTTTAAAAATTTAAAATAAAATTGTTCGGTGGTTGACGAATATTACAAAGGTAATTATGGTGCAACAGGCATAATTTTATAAAATGGCTAAATGGATTAAATGATTTAAACAGAAAAGAAATAAAAGAAGAAAATACAAAAGGAAAGAAAAACAGAAAACCAAAAAAAAAACAAAAGGAGGGAAGCCCCCCCCCTGCTGGACCGCGGCCCAGCTGGCCATCGGGCCAACCAGGCCGGCCCAGGTCGGCCCCCCCCCACTCCTCTCCCTTATCCACTCCTTCCCCCCCCACTCACCACCGACAGCCCCCACTTCCCCCCCGAAATATCCCCTCTCCCCCGATCTGGATCGGGAGGAGACCACCGCCGCCTCACCGGACCCCCCCCTCCCCGACGCCGGCGGCCGCCTCCCCGACTCCCTCCTCGCCGGTCGCCTCCAAGCTTCACCGCGCCCGCCTCCTAGACCCTACGCGTCCCTCCCCGTGAGCTCTCCCCCCCCCGTCGCTCCCCTCTCCCCCTCCCGAACGACGCCGTCGCCTGGAGCCCCCCGTCGCCGGCTCCGGCCGTCCCCGCCTGGCCTCATGGCGCCGTACCACGCCGGCCGCCCCGAGCCCTCGATGCCTCCGCCCAGCGCCCTGCGCCCATTCTTGGCCGGCGCCGTGTCCCTCGCCGTGGTCACCGGCCTCCCTCGCTCCTCCTCCTCCCCTGAACCCCCACCACCTCGCCCCGACCTCGCTTCGTCCGCCCCGACGAACCGCCCGGCCACCACCACCTCCTTCCCGCGGCTCCTGGCCGCGCCCGCCAGGGCCGTCGCCGTCCGGGGCCTTCCCTGCTCCCCGCCCCCTGCCGCTGTCGGGCGAGGCCGCCGACGCAGCTGGGCCTCGCGCCCTCGCTGCGGTGCCCTCGGGCACGGGTGCCCAGTGCCCAGTCGGGCTCGCACCCGCACCCGCACCGCCCTGTGCCCGCTAAGGCCCCCGGGCCACTGACTAGGGGCCCCGCCCTAGAACGTTAAAAAAAAAGATAAATAGAAATAAAGAAAATAAAAAAATAAATAAATAATAAAATAAATAAAAACAATAAATATAATCAATAAAATTAAAATGATTTAATAAAATTATTAATTAATTAATTAATTAATTAAGTTAATTAATCCGGTTTAATTAAATTAATTAACTAGTTAAGATTAATTAAACTGTAATTAGATTAACCTAAACCCTAATTAACCTAAATAGAGAATGACAGGTGGGTCCCACTGGACCCACATGTCAGGGTTGACTCAGTCAACCCCTGTTGACTGCTGACGTCAGCATGACATCATGCTGACGTCATAAATACCTTTTTTTCGAATTAATTAAATAAATAATTAAATTCCAAAATTATTAAAATCTTTTAAAAATCATATCTTTTAATCCGTAACTCGGATTAAAATATTTTCAACATGAAAGTTGCTCAGAACGACGAGACGATTCCGGATACGCAGTCCGTTCGTCCACCACACCCCCTAACCTATCGAACCCGCAACTTTCCCCCTCCGGCTCCTCTGCCCGAAAACACGAAACACCGGGAATACTTTCCCGGATGATTCCCCCTTGACCAGTACCACCTTATACCACGTTAGGGCACGCCTAGCATCGCTTCTTGACATGTCATGCATCGATATGCATCTGTTTACTTGGTATTCATTGTTTCTTCCCCCTCTTCTCTCCGGTAGACTACGAGACCGACGCTGCTGCTGCCCAACTCGACTACGGAGTTGACGACCCCTCTCTCTTGCCAGAGCAACCAGGCAAGCCCCCCCCCTTGATCACCAGATATCGCCTATTCTTCTCTATACTATATAGATGGTGACTAAAGTCGGGTCAGCTCGAAGAGTACCCGCGAGTGATTCACGGATTGGGGGCTGAAAGGACCTTTGTCCCGACGGCCCTCTGTGTGGATCTTTGTGGCGGAGCGACAGGGCAGGTTGAGACCACCTAGGAGACAGGTGGGCCTGGCCCTGTTCGGCGTTCGCGGATACTTAACACGCTTAACGAGATCTTGGTATTTGATCTGAGTCGGCTACGAGCCTATACGCACTAACCATCTACGTGGGAGTAGTTATGGGTATCCCGACGTCGTGGTATCAACCGAAGCACTTCAGACGTCAGCGACAGAGCGGCGCGCGCCGGATTGGACTGGAACGCCTACTAGGCTAGGTCTGCTTCCGGCCGCCCTCGCAACGTGCAGGTGTGCTCAGGGCGATGGGCCCAGACCCCTGCGCGCTTAGGTTTAGACCGGCGTGCTGGCCTCTCTGTTGTGCCTAGGTGGGGCTGCGACGTGTTGATCTTCCGAGGCCGGGCATGACCCAGGAAAGTGTGTCCGGCCAAATGGGATCGAGCGTGTTGGGTTATGTGGTGCACCCCTGCAGGGAAGTTTAATCTATTCGAATAGCCGTGATCTTCGGTAATAGGACGATTTGGAGTTGTACCTTGACCTTATGACAACTAGAACCGGATACTTAATAAAACACATCTTTCCAAGTGCCAGATACAACCGGTGGTCGCTCTACCTCAGGGATATGAGGAGGGGATCGCCGGGTAGGATTATGCTATGAGATGCTACTTGGAGATGCTACTTGGAGGACTTCAATCTACTCTCTTATACTTGATGCAAGACGGAGGCTGCCAGAAGCGTAGTCTTCGACAGGATTAGTTATCCCCCTCTTATTCTGGCATTCTGCAGTTCAGTCCACTGATATGGCCTCCTTACACATATACCCATGCATATGTAGTGTAGTTCCTTGCTTGCGAGTACTTTGGATGAGTACTCACGGTTGCTTTCTACCCCCTTTTTCCCCTTTCCTTTCTTTTTGGTTGTCGCAACCAGATGCTGGAGTCCAGGAGCCAGACGCCACCGTCGACGACGACCCCTACTACACAGGAGGTGCCTACTACTACGTGCTGCCCGCTGACGACGACCTGGGTAGTTTAGGAGGATCCCAGGCAGGAGGCCTGCGCCTCTTTCGCTCTGTATCCCAGTTTGTGCTAGCCTTCTTAAGGCAAACTTGTTTAACTTATGTCTGTACTCAGATATTGTTGCTTCCGCTGGCTCGTCTATGATCGAGCACTTGTATTCGAGCCCTCGAGGCCCCTGGCTTGTATTATGATGCTTGTATGACTTATTTTATTTGTAGAGTTGTGTTGTGATATCTTCCCGTGAGTCCCTGATCTTGATCGTACACATTTGCGTGCATGATTAGTGTACGATTGAATCGGGGGCGTCACAAACGACCAGGAAGAAAAGCAAGCGCATGCAGCCTCCTATGGCGTGGACACCAACTGGTACGCCGACAGTGCAGCAACAAACCACATCACAGGTGAACTTGACAAGTTGACGATGCGGGAGAAGTACAATGGAGGCGACCAAATTCGCACGGCAAGCGGTTCTGGTATGGATATCACACACATTGGCAGTTCAATTGTTAAAACCCCCGTGAAAAATTTACACTTGACCAATGTCTTGCATGTTCCTCAAACCTCTAAAAATCTTGTTTCCATTCATCGATTCACTCTTGATAACAATGTTCTTATTGAGTTCTATCCTTATTTTTTCTTGGTTAAGGACTTGAAAACAAGGAGAGTCATTCTTAGAGGACGGTGCGTGGGAGGACTCTACCCACTCATATCATCATCATCATCATCATCTTCATGGTCCAATAAACAAGCAAATATTGTCACCAAGCTATCTACATCAAGGTGGCATAGTCGTTTAGGTCATCCATCTTCAGTCATAGTTAGATATGTTCTTAGCAAAAATAAACTCTCTTATGAGCCTAGTAGTGAGTTAGTTTGTGATCCGTGTCAACAAGCAAAAAGTCATCAATTACCTTACCCAATTTCTACTAGTGTGTCTACTGCCCCTTTACAACTTATCTTTTCAGATGTATGGGGGCCAGCTCCTATTTCAGTTGGTAGATTTTCCTATTATGTAAGTTTTATTGATGACTATAGTAAATTTACTTGGATTTATCTGTTGAAAAAGTGATCTGATGTATTCCAAGTTTTCCTCAATTTCCAAAATCTTGTTGAACGCAAACTGAACTCTAAAATCATTGCTATGCAAAGTGACTGGGGTGGTGAGTATGGAAAACTAAATTCTTTCTTTCAAAAGCTTGGCATATCACACCATGTATCTTGTCCTCATGCTCACCAACAAAATGGATCCGCTGAAAGAAAGCACCGTCACATAGTTGATATGGGGCTTGCCTTGTTAGCAAATGCTTCCATGCCGCTTAAATTTTGGGATGAAGCATTCTTAACTGCTACATATCTCATCAACTTGCTTCCAAGTAAAGTTATCAAATTTGAAACACCCATTACATGGCTTCTTGGTGTCACACTCAACTATACATCTCTTCGTATTTTTGGTTGTGCCTGTTGGCCCAATCTTAGGCCTTACAACACACGCAAACTCGCTTTCCGCTCAAAACGGTGTGTCTTTTTAGGCTATAGCCCCATGCATAAAGGGGTTAAGTGCCTTGATGTTCCTACTGGTCGGGTGTATATATCCAGAGATGTTGTATTTGATGAGTCCGTGTTTCCCTTTGCATCCCTTCATCCTAATGCTGGTGCACTTCTCCGCAAAGAAATTCTTCTTCTTCCTTCACATCTTCGGTCTTTTGATCATGGGGGCGACAACAATTGTACTAACCAATGTGATGATATTCCTGCTGGTACTAGTCTTTCTCTTATGCCTGTGCAGGTCCCTGGAGAAAACGGTGCTCAAAATGACCAAGATCTCGAAAATATGGCTGGTTTTGATCCTATATTTCATGCTGAGGAAGGAGACGAAGCTGGCACAGATGACGAAGAAGATCTGGCGGCGCCTGCCACCCCTGCACGCGCGCAGATCTCGGATCACGCGACCGCATCCGCCTCGGATCAAGCCCCTGATGGCTCCAGTCCTGGATCCAGGGCGGGCCACTCCCGTGCTGCCGCGTCAGCTTCAGGCGGGACCAGCAGCGAGGCCGAATCCCCCTCGCCCCGCGCGCCAGCGTCAGACGGGACCAGCGGCGGGACCAAATCCTCTCCGCACCACGCGCGCCTCCAGTCGCGGTCGGGTGGCGGATCCTCTGCGCCAGTGCCTGCAGGAGGGGCAGCCACACCAGAAGCCACAGGATCCCCTGCGCATATGACGACAAATCAGTCCACTGCATCAGCAGATTCTTCTGGATCTTCTGTGGCAAGTATACCAGCGGTGCAGCAAGAGGTTTCTTCACGTGTTATGACCCGGCTACAGAAAGGTATACGGAATCCTAAAATTAGGAAAGATGGAACTATACCATATGGAATGTTGTGTATTTCAGGAGAACCAACATCGTTGAAGAATGCACTTGATGATCCTAAATGGAAAAAGGCAATGGATGAGGAGTATTCTGCGCTCATGAGGAATAAGACTTGGCATCTTGTACCAAATCAGAGAGGTAAAAATATTATTGATTGCAAATGGGTGTATAGAATTAAGAAGAAGGCAGATGGCTCCATTGACAGATATAAGGCACGTCTAGTTGCAAAGGGCTTTAAGCAACGTTATGGCATTGACTATGAGGACACCTTTAGTCCCGTTGTGAAAGCTGCAACTATCAGACTTGTGTTAGCCATTGCTGTATCCAGAGGATGGAGTTTAAGGCAGCTAGATGTACAGAATGCGTTTCTGCACGGTGTTCTGGAAGAGGAAGTGTTTATGAGACAACCACCTGGGTATGAGAGTAAGAAATTGCCACAATATGTCTGCAAGCTTGATAAAGCACTCTATGGTCTAAAGCAAGCACCCAGAGCATGGTATTCCAGATTGAGCTCACAGTTAAAATATCTTGGCTTTGTTGCTTCCAAGGCTGACACATCCTTGTTTATTTATAACAAGGCAGGAGTAGTCATTTTTGTGCTTATATATGTTGATGATATCATAGTTGCAAGTTCTTCACAAAATGCTACTAATGCTCTTTTGCATGATTTGAGCTCAGAGTTTGCCTTGAAGGACCTAGGTGATTTGCATTTCTTCTTGGGTATTGAAGTCAAGAAAACTCAAGATGGTATTGTGTTAAATCAGGAAAAATATATTCTTGAGCTTCTGTCTCGCATGGGGATGAAAAATTGCAAGCCAATGTCTACACCTTTATCCTCCTCAGAAAGTCTATCAGCATATGAGGGTGAGCCACTTCAAGAGGAGGAGAGTACAAGGTATATGAGTACTGTGGGAGCACTACAATATTTAACTCTCACACGTCCAGATATCTCATTTGCTGTCAACAAGGTTTGTCAATATCTTCATGCACCTACTTCTGCACATTGGTCAGCTGTCAAGAGGATTGTGAGATATGTGAAACATACTATGGGAATAGGACTTCATTTCAAATGGTCTAATTCTTCTCTTGTGAGTGCGTTCTCTGATGCTGACTGGGCAGGATGTAGTGATGACAGAAGATCAACTGGAGGTTTTGCAGTGTTCTTTGGATCTAATCTTATCTCCTGGAGTGCTAGAAAGCAAGCTACTGTGTCACGCTCAAGTACAGAAGCTGAATACAAGTCTTTGGCTAATGCAACTGCTGAGATCATTTGGGTTGAATCACTTCTTGAGGAATTGGGAATCAAGAAGAATCGTATCTCATGTTTATGGTGTGATAATTTGGGAGCAACATATCTGTCTGCAAATCCAGTGTTCCATGCCAGGACAAAGCACATAGAAATTGATTTTCACTTTTTACGAGAAAGGGTTGCGGCAAGGAAACTTGAGATTCGATTTATTCCTTCTAAGGATCAAGTGGCTGACGGTTTTACAAAATCACTACCAGCAAGACCATTTGAAGAATTCAAGAGTAATCTTAACTTAGGTTAGTTGAGATTAAGGGAGGGTGTTAGAATATAGAGTTGTAATCTCAACCTCTTTCCTTCTCTTGTATTCTACCCAAACTCTTTCTGTCATAACCTTGTACGTCAAGCCAGGCTTCGGCCACGCATCAATATAAACTACCACGCGGCTCCCTCGATGGAGTAGGAACGCTTCATATCTTTCAGTAGCCACTGTAAGGAAGAAAATGATTGGGGCGTTCGTGCGCCCGTGGCGGCGTTCATGCGCCGGCCGGAAAATCTTGTGTCCGTGTTCTTCTTCTTCCACCTCCGTTCGAGGGAGAGGAGAGGTATCTAGAGGGCTGCAGTTCTAACAATTGGTATTCAGAGCCACAAGGTTCGAGGGGCGGCCGTGGCACGCGGTGGCATCCGCGGCGGACGCGGCATGTGCGGCCGACATGGAGGCATCGGCTGCGATGCGCGGCGAGCGCGTGGCGACGGCGACGCGCGGCTAGTCCGCGACTGTGCGGTGTGATGTCGTGCGCGTGAAGAGCACGGTGGTCGCGGAGACGAGGAGATCGCGAAGGACCTGCGTGGTGGCGCAGAGGTCACGGCGGCTCGGCGTGACAACCGTGGAGGCGCGTGGCACGGAGCCGCGGCGGATCTGCGTGGTGGCGCAGAGGCAGTGAAGGCACTGCGTGGCGGCATGGAGGTGCTGCGCTGCGGTTGAGACCGCAGCGATGCAGGGCAATAAGCCGCGGCGGCGAGCCGGGCGCGACCGGTGCGTGTTATGGGTGCACACTGGACGCGTCGGGCGCGTCGGGACCACGGGCGCGCGTACGGGCATGCTGTTGACGTTGGGAGGTGAAGGAAATATGCCCTATAGGCAATAATAAAGTTATTATTTATTTCCTTATATCATGATAAATGTTTATTATTCATGCTAGAATTGTATTAACCGGAAACATAGTACATGTGTGAATACATAGACAAACAGAGTGTCACTAGTATGCCTGTACTTGATTAGCTCGTTGATCGAAGATGGTTATGTTTCCAAACCATAGACATGAGTTGTCATTTGATTAACGGGATCACATCATTAGGAGAATGATGTGATTGACTTGACCCATTCCATTAGCTCAGCACTTGACCGTTTAGTTTGTTGTTATTGCTTTCTTTATAACTTATACATGTTCCTATGACTATGAGATTATGCAACTCCCCTTTACCGGAGGAACACTTTGTGTGCTACCAAACGTCACAACGTAACTGGGTGATTATAAAGGTGCTCTACAGGTGTCTCCGAAGGTACTTGTTGGGTTGGCGTATTTCGAGATTAGGATTTGTCACTCCGATTGTCGGAGATGTATCTCTGGACCCTCTCAGTAATGCACATCACTTAAGCCCTGCAACTAATAAATTAGTTGCAGGATGATGTATTACGAAACGAGTAAAGAGACTTGTTGGTAACGAGATTGAACTACGTATTGAGATACCAACGATCGAATCTCGGGAAAGTAACATACCGATGACAAAGGAAACAACGTATGTTGTTATGCGGTTTGACCGATAAAGATCTTCGTAGAATATGTGGGAGCCAATATGAGCATCCAGGTTCCGCTATTGGTTATTGACCGGAGACATGTCTCGGTCATGTCTACATAGTTCTCGAACCCGTAGGGTCCGCACGCTTAAAGTTTCGGTGACGATTGTATTATGAGTTTATGTGATTTGATGTACCGAAGGTAGTTCGGAGTCCCAGATGAGATCGGGGACATAACGAGGAGTCTCGAAATGGTTGAGACGTAAAGATCGATATATTGGACGACTATATTCGGACATCAGAAAGGTTCCGACTGATTCGGGTATTTTCGGGGGTACCGGGGAGTTATGGGAATACGAGGAAGAAGTAATGGGCCTCATGGGCCAAGTGGTGGAAGAGAGGAGGTAGGGCGCGCGGCCCCCTAGCCCAAACCGAATTGGACTAGGGGGCTGGCCCCCCTTTCCTCATTTTCCTCCTCCTTCCTTCTCCTTCTCCTCCTTCATTTCCTCCTCCTAGTAGGAGTAGGAAAGGGGAGTCCTACTCCTACTAGGAGGAGGACTCCTCCTCCTGGCGCGCCCATAGAGGGCCGGCCGGCCTCCCCCCTTGCTCCTTTATATATAGGGGCAGGGGGGCACCTCTATACACACAAGTTGATCAGTTGGTCTCTCCCAGCCGTGTGCGGTGTCCCCCTCCACCATATTCCACCTCGGTCATATCGTAGCGGTGCTTAGGCAAAGCCCTGCGTCGGTAGCAACATCATCACCGTCACCACGCCGTCGTGCTGACGAAACTCTCCCGTGAAGCTCTGCTGGACCAGAGTTCGCGGGACGTCATTGAGCTAAATGTGTGCTGAACTCGGAGGTGCCGTGCGTTCGGTACTTGGATCGGTCGGATCGTGAAGATGTACGACTACATCAACCGCATTGTGCTAACATTTCCGCTTTCGGTCTACGAGGATACGTGGACAACACTCTCCCCTCTCGTTGCTATGCATCACCGTGATCTTGCGTGTGCGTAGGAATTTTTTTGAAATTACTACGTTCCCTAACAGTGGCATCCGAGCCTAGGTTTTATGCGTTGATGTTGTGCACGAGTAGAACACAAGTGAGTTGTGGGCGATATAAGTCATACTGCTTACCAGCATGTCATACTTTGGTTCGGCGGTATTGTTGGATGAAGTGGCCCGGACCGACATTACGCGTACGCTTACGCGAGACTGGTTCTACCGACGTGCTTTGCACACAGGTGGCTGGCGGGTGTCAGTTTCTCCAACTTTAGTTGAACCAAGTGTGGCTATGCCCGGTCCTTGCTAAGGTTAAAACAACACCAACTTGACAAACTATCATTGTGGTTTTGATGCGTAGGTAAGAACGGTTCTTGCTAAGCCCGTAGCATCCACGTAAAACTTGCAATAACAAAGTAGAGGACGTCTAACTTGGTTTTGCAGGGCATGTTGTGATGTGATATGGTCAAGACATGATGCTAAATTTTATTGTATGAGATGATCATGTTTTGTAACCGAGTTATCAGCAACTGGCAGGAGCCATATGGTTGTCGCTTTATTATATGCAATGCAATTGCGTTGTAATGCTTTACTTTATCACTAAGCGGTAGCGATAGTCGTGGAAGCATAAGATTGGCGAGACGACAACGATGCTACGATGGTGATCAAGGTGTCGCGCCGGTGACGATGGTGATCATGACGGTGCTTCAGAGATGAAAATCACAAGCACAAGATGATGATGGCCATATCATATCACTTATATTGATTGCATGTGATGTTTATCTTTTATGCATCTTATCTTGCTTTGATTGACGGTAGCATTATAAGATGATCTCTCACTATATTTCAAGATAAAAGTGTTCTCCCTGAGTATGCACCGTTGCCAAAGTTCGTCGTGCCCAGACACCACGTGATGATCGGGTGTGATAAGCTCTATGTCCATCTACAACGGGTGCAAGCCAGTTTTGCACACACGGAATACTCAGGTTAAACTTGACGAGCCTAGCATATGCAGATATGGCCTCGGAACACTGAGACCGAAAGGTCGAGCGTGAATCATATAGTAGATATGATCAACATATTGATGTTCACCATTGAAAGCTACTCCATTTCACGTGATGATCGGTTATGGTTTAGTTGATTTGGATCACGTGATCACTTAGAAGATTAGAGGGATGTCTTTTTAAGTGGGAGTTCTTAAGTAATATGATTAATTGAACTTAAATTTATCATGAACTTAGTACTGGTAGTATTAGCATATCTATGTTGTAGATCAATAGCTCGCGATGTTGCTCCCCGTTTAATTTTTATATGTTCCTAGAGAAAACTAAGTTGAAAGATGTTAGTAGCAATGATGCGGATTGGATCCGTGATCTGAGGTTTATCCTCATTACTGCACAGAAGAATTATGTCCTTGATGCACCGCTAGGTGACAGGCCTATTGCAGGAGCAGATGCAGATGTTATGAACGGTTGGCTAGCTCAATATGATGACTACTTGATAGTTTAGTGCACCATGCTTAAACGGCTTAGAATCGGGACTTCAGAGACGTTTTGAACGTCATGGACCATATGAGATGTTCCGGGAGTTGAAGTTAATATTTCAAGCAAATACCCGAGTTGAGAGATATGAAGTCTCCAACACGTTCTATGGCTAAAAGATGGAGGAGAATAGCTCAAGCAGTGCGCATGTGCTCAGATTGTCTGGGTACTACAATCGCTTGAATCAAGTGGGAGTTAATCTTTCAGATAAAATAGTGATTGACAGAACTCTCTAGTCACCATCACCAAGTTAGTAGAACTTCATGATGAACTATAATATGCAAGGGATAACGGAAACGATTCCCAAGCTCTTTGCGATGTTGAAATCGACGGAGGTAGAAATCAAGAAAGAGCATCAAGTGTTGATGGTTAACAAGATCACTAGTTTCAAGAAAAAGGGCAAAGGGAAGAAGGGGAACTTCAAGAAGAACGTCAAGCAAGTTGCTGCTCAAGTGAAGAAGCCCAAGTCTGGACCTAAGCCTGAGACTAAGTGCTTCTACTGCAAAGGGAATGGTCATTGGAAGCGGAACTACCCCAAGAATTTGGCGGATAAGAAAGGATGGCAAAGTAAACAAACGTATATTTGATATACATGTTATTGATGTGTACTTTACTAGTGTTTATAGCAACCCCTCAGTATTTGATACTGGTTTAGTTGCTAAGATTAGTAACTCGAAACAGGAGTTGCAGAATAAACAGAGACTAGTTAAGAGTGAAGTGACGATGTGTGTTGGAGTAGTTCCAAGATTGATATGATCATCATTGCACACTCCCTATACTTTCGGGATTAATGTTGAACCTAAATAAGTGTTATTTGGTGTTTGCGTTGAGCATGCATATGATTTGATCATGTTTATTGCAATACGGTTATTCATTTAAATTAGAGAATAATTGTTGTTCTGTTTACATGAATAAAACCTTCTATGGTCATACACACCAACGAAAATGGTTTGTTGGATCTCGATCGTAGTGATACACATATTCATAATATTGAAGTCAAAAGATGCAAAGTTAATAATGATAGTACAACTTATTTGTGGCACTGCCGTTTAGGTCATATTGGTGTAAAGTGCATGAAGAAACTCCATGATGATGGGATTTTGGAATCACTTGATGCTTGCGAACCATGCCTTATGGGCAAGATGACTAAAGACTCCGTTCTCCAGAACAATGGAGCGAGCAACTGACTTACTGGAAATAATACATACTAATGTATGCGATTCAATGAGTGTTGAAGCTCGCGGCCGGTATCGTTATTTTTGACCTTCACAGATGATTTGAGCAGATATGGGTATATCTACTTGATGAAACATAAGTCTGAAACATTTGAAAAGTTCAAAGAATTTCAGAGTGAAGTGGAAAATCATCGTGATAAGAAAATAAGGTTTCTACAATCTGATCACGGAGACAAATATTTGAGTTACGAGTTTGGTTTTCTGTCAGGACCCCGACTCAATGCCACATCGATCTAGCATGTAACACCTCATATCACTTTGCGGCCTCACGCACGGTATTCCCACGGGTGTCGCCTTACCTTTGCCCGGGACCGTTTGCGCCTTTTGGCACACGTATATGACAGTGTCGCTAGCATCCATATGATAAGGAGCCCGGGCTGACATGGCTAGTCGTAAACCCAAAGCGGCACAGACTTACAGGGACAGGCATCCATGACCCAGCATCGAACGTGTCGGTCATCAGCGAGTGAATCCAGGCTGTAGCACTGGGCTAGCAGGACTCCGGTGAACTGGGCTGTAGCGGGCTAACAGGACTCCGGTATTCATCGCGTGACATTTCCCCGAAGGGACAGACACAGGAACGAAGAAGGACACATGCCGGCCAGCCTAAGTGTTCCGGAGCAGTAGCAAGCCACCATGGCTCGGTGGAAACACTAGGAGACATTTCCCCGTAAGAGAGGCTACTAAAGATAAACAACTAGATGGTCAGATCCCACACATACCAAGCATTTCAATAACATACACACAATATGCTCGATATGTGCAAATACAACATGGCATCACAACATGACTCTACGACTCAAGTATTTATTCAATAGGCTCCGAGGAGCGAGATATTACAAGCATGGATCTCATGACCCAACACTCAGAGCATACAAGTCAAAGCACAAGCGGAAGCTATCATGTCTGAGTACAGACAACTATAAATGAAAAAGGCTGAGAAGCCTGACTATCTATCAGATCCTGCCGAGGGCACAAGATCGTAGCTGAGGTATCAAGCTAAACGTCGAAGTCCACGTGAAACTACTAGCGAGACTGAAGTCTCTCTGCAAAAACATAAAATAGGCAAACGTGAGTACAAATGTACCCAGCAAGACTTATATCAGAACTATCTACATATGCATCATTATCAACAAAGGGATGGTGGGGTTTAACTGCAGCAAGCCAGCTTTGACTCGGTGGCTATCCTGAACTACGACTGCGACTAACCTTTTTGAGGTGGCGCACACGAGTCCACATATTCACCAACCAATACACCACTATGAATCCGCTCCCGTCTCCCTACGAGAACGCCATCCATAGCACTCACGCTTATCTTGCGTATTTTAGAGTATCCACTTTCACTTGTCTATGAACTGATATAAGCAACCCAGAAGTCCTTTTCCGCGGACACGGCTATTCGAATAGATGATGTTAACCCTGCAGGGGTGTACTTCTTCATACATGTTTCCACCACTTAGCGTCTGCACACGACTTGTGCTCGGCAGACTTCAAGCGAAAGCCGACGTGGGTGTAGACCACGACCTACCTAAACACTCAAGTCTCTAGTCCAGGTTTATCGCCTATTCGGGTTCCATCCATGAGGAGATCCGGCCGGAGTTTCGCTCACAGCCCCAAACGATGTGAACAGGGTTTCGTGACACCAAACGGGCGCCCGGTTTACCCGGCCACGTGCCTACCGCATCACAGCCCACCCCTACGGTCAGCGCTGTCCACGGCCTCCAGCATACTACAAACACCATAAACTACTTGCAACTCCTGGACAGAGGACAAGGATGAATAAGAAGTCGAGCGGGGTCATATTTCAGGGCCCAATGTATGGTAGTAGCTGAATCATGGATCACAAACACAGAACTCAGTTCCTGAGGACGGCTACAATGAGACAACCCACCATGTACTCCTACATGGCCTCTCACCGCTACCTTTACCAAATCGTGTTCACACACTTAGCTCACACACAGTAGGACATGTTCACACGCCTCTGATTCATCCCCGATGAATCAGACCTGACTCAACTCTAAGCAGTAGCAGGCATGACAAACAAACATGAATGAGTAGGCACAACAGGGCTCAAACAACTCCTACTCATGCTAGTGGGTTTCATCTAATTACTGTGGAATGACAGGTCATGCAGAGGATAAAGGGGTTCAGCTACCGCAGCAAGTAACAGATGAATCGATGTTGTCCTAATGCAGTAAAAGAGAGCAGGAGCGAGAGAGTGGGATTTTATCAGAATGAACAAGGGGGTTTTGCTTGCCTGGCACTTCTGAAGATAACATTGAGTCTTCATCAGTGTCAACGATCACATCATCGGTATCACGTCTATCGAGAGGGGACAAATACCGGCAACACAGAAGGGAACACAATCAATGCAATGCACAATATGATGCATGATCATGACATGGCAAAATGAATGTGTTTTGAGCTAATGCAACTAGCAACAGATTAAATGAAGTTGGTTTGAATACAAGATTCAAATTCAAACTCCATATGTGATTATTTAAATGCCCTTAATTGATTTGTGCTAAACAGCAGCTATAAGTTGTTCTAACATGCATGAAAATGGTACAGATGGATTCCTTGAATTTTTCTGATAATTTTTCATATATAATTTATTTAATTTGGAGTTACGGTTAATTTTCTATGATTTATTGAAGTTTAAACAATTTTCTGATTTATTTTAAATCCAGAAAATCATTTAATGCGTCAGCATGACATCACCTTGACGTCAGCAGGTCAACAGGGCGCCTCCAGGTCAAACCTGACCTGTGGGACCCATATGTCAGCGTCACAGGTTAAACAGGGGGGGTTTATTTTAGTTTAATTAAGGATTAGGGCACTAGGGCCCACATGTCAGTGGCTCTGGGGTTAGATTAGGTGGTGATTAGCTTAAGCTAATCACCTGATGGCGGGGGCCCACCTGTCAGTGTCAGCAGAGGGGGTAGTTAAAATAAAATAACTAAACTAATTAACAGGGGGGGCTGGCCCCACCTGTCATCGACCCAGAAAGGGGGGGGGTCCCGCCGTGGTCAACGTGGTCAGACCCACCGGCGGCTTGACGCCGGCGAGGCCAGACGCGGTGGTGCGCGTCGGAAACCAACTACAGGGGCTCTTTTGGCGCGCAGGGAGCAGCTACGGGGAGAGGGTGGAGTGGCGCATCCAACGGTGGCGGTGGCGGAGGCTGGGGTGGCCGGAGCTGCCGGCGGCGAGCTCTTTTGCGGCGGCCGGAGCTCGGGCGAGGTCGGGGTTGGCGTTCGGGGGCACGGGTGGGGAAGCTAGTGGCGGCTACGGGCTCCTGGAGACGTGTTGAGTGCGGTGGTGTGCTCGGCTTCGAGCTGCAACGGCTCCAGCCACGGTGGTGACGAGGCACGGCGGCGGCGAGCTCTCGGGTCCGGCGGAAAGGCGGCTAGGGTACGGGAACGAGCGCGAGGAGGAGTGGGAATGGAAGAGTAGCTCACAGGGGTTGCGACGGTGGCCTCGGGGAGCTCGGGGAGGCACCCGAGCCGACGAATTTGACGAAGATGGCCGGCGGTCCCGAGGTTGAAGAAGCCGGCGGTGGCGACGTTGCAGGGGCTCCCGCGGTGCGCTTCTCGGCGAGGAGGAAGTGGTCGAGGCGGATCCCCTGGGTACTTCGGGTGGCAGCGAGGAGCACGGTGGCTACGGCGAACGGCGTCGGCGACGACGAGCTCCGCTCGGGCGCGTGCAGGGAGGAAAGCAGAGGAGAGAACGGGGTCCAGGGGAAGAGAGGGGAGGTGCAGGGGGCGAGGGGAAGTGCGTGGCGTGAGGGGGAGGCTCGGGAACGCCTCGGTGGAAGCAGGAGGTGGCCGAGGCGGCATCGGCGCTCGCCACCGAGCTGCTTCGGTGCGAGGGGAGGAAGAAGACAAGGGGGAGGGAGGAGGTGGGCTGGGCCAGCGGGAGGAGCTGGGCCGGCTACAGGTAAGTGGCCCAGGTGGGCTGCAGGTAATGTTTCCCTCCCTCTCTCTGTTTTTCCTATTTTACTTTTGTTTTCTATTTTTCTGACATTTGTTTGATTTAATAGATATATTAAATCATTTAATTTTATTATGCCAATTTTTGTAGGGGCTAATGGTATTATTCCAGAGCTCTTTTATAATTGGCATAATTTTTGGACCATATTTCATATATATAGAAATATCTTTCCAATGCAAATATTTATCGAATTAATCCAAATGGCCAAAATAAATGTCCATGAGCTCCTAAAAATATTGTTTTGATTTTTATCTCTGTCCAATATTTTCAGAGGGCAACATGAGCATTTTCTTGGACCCTTTTGGGGAATTTTTTTATTTGGGTCATTTTCAAAATGATTCTGAGGGTTCCACCAATCCTCATTTCAAATTTAAATGAAATTTAAACATGATGCACACATGAAGCTAGCCTAGAGCATTACCAGAAGCTAGGGATGTGACAACTCACCCCCACTAAACAAGAATCTCGTCTCGAGATTCAAGCGTAGGGTAGGATGAAGGGGAAATGCAAACTAGTACAATCTTCACGATCCAGGTTGCACTTCAAATGAACGTTGAGTTGAACACCATCTTTGTCTTGTCGTCTTGCTCTGAGAAATCCTGTCAACATGACAGGGGGGGGGGAAGAAGGAGACTCTAGAAGGGTCGATCTCCTCGAAGATCGAACAACTCAAGATTAACTTACGGAATGAGACATAGAACCATCTTTCGGGTTGAGACACGGGATACACATCAAGAGGGGTGGAGAGAAACGGATGACGAAGGTTCACTAGGTAGACAACAATTCCACACCTAAGAAGGTGGTAAACGATTGTCAACGTAGCGAGGAGTTGAGTTGCCATGATACCACGAAGAAACATCCTGGAGGAGGGTGATTCATAGACTATTACCCTAAGTGGCAAAAAGAATTACTTTTGATCCAGAGATCATTGAAACTCTTTAAACCAGCCTAAGACAATTCTCGAGCGATCGTTTGGAGGGGGTCGGTAGAATGGCATACTCAAACTTGGGTGATGTGGATTACCTTGTTGAAGACAACGTAATGGATGATTTTTGCTTATCACCGGAAATGGAAGGGACCCATGGTAGAATGGCCCATTGGCGGTGCAAGCTGGGAACAAAATGCAAATGCTGAGAATGATTCTAGTAACTGGGGAGAGGCTCAACAATAGAGAGTTATTCCACTATTGGAATGGTTATAGCATAACCGAGGAAGTTGAGAGCAAACCTAGTTAGTGTCGACGGTAACACCTAACGCTTGTGCGTGCTCTCAAGAACTTGAGCATTTCCATATTCATCAAGATTTTACCAATATCCGTGTCAAGGATTCTGGCAACACAACTTACTACCATGATGAATGAGGAAGGATGACGCAGATGCAAAGGAAAATAACACTTTCTCAGATTTCACCTTAACGAGGCCAAGGAAACAAAATCTGGACGATCGACCGAGAGACATTCAGCACTCCGCTTCTAATGTTCTCCTTGATGTGCTAGTGTAACCCATTCATAGAAATGGTTTGATATCTAGAACATCAAGTAAAAAGGTCGGACTTCGGGAGCACAAGAATCCATAAGGAACAACTAGGGAGGTAAATCCTACGAAATCCTTATGGGGAGGTGGCCAACTTCCTCAATCAAGATACTACAATAATAGGTCTACCGGATGGGTGTGTTGGCCACGACATCCACCTTACCGGTTATCGAGAGACCAATATTATAGTTCTTGGGAAATGTTCCAACCATCATATCTGCCTGAGATTCAGATCTGGTTGGTGTTAGGATATTCCAGACTCATCGAGTCTAGGAAGAAAAATGAAAGTTTGCAACACAATTCGACGAGATGACGTTGCGAGATTCTCAGGAAATGAACTATGATAGCAAGCTCCAAAACATGAGCTGGTTCTGCTACAAACATGTGAAACACGTTGTCCCAGACAAGCATACCCACATGGTAGTCTTACAATAAAACACTACCGAGTTCTGGTTGGGAACCATCATTGAGGATATAGGAATCTTGTGCAGGAACTAGTATTTGCACAGCAACTCCTTTACCTTGAACAAATCAGTCAGTGGCTTGGTGTGCTAGGGATACATATAGAATGAAGGTTGCAAGTCTCCAGACCACAGAATACTTCGCACATGTGTATGACTGACTTGGGATGATTCCAGAGGAAGCAGAACTAACTTTCCCAAATTCACGGCGGCAACTTTCACCAAATGCACGTGTATAAGAGAAAGTCACTCCTTTCATCAAACAAATACTTCATGAGCTAGCATGAAGAAAATGCTTTCAAAAGTTTCCAACACTAGCTTAATGTTCAACAACATCATGGAGGAGATAAGGATGTTGCCAATGGGCTCAGCAACAATTCATCCAGATTCCCATGGAGATGGAATTCCATAACTATGTGATCAAGGTGATAGTATTGGTCAGACCAAAGATGTAATGGTGTATGCTCGAGGGATCCACCACGAATAAGACAACATTACGAGCATCATTGGTACTGATTTGATTTGACGATAGCCCACATTCAAATCAAAGGATTGATAAGACAATAGGTCCAGCAACTGATCATAGGGACCAATCGATGAAGATATCATCGTTCTTCAACACACACTACACCAGAATATCCCTTTGGAATGAACTAAGTCAGGCAAGCTTTTATCTTCCAACTCTCCAAGTTGTTGTCTAGCTTAACCAACTAGCTCCGGGATATCCAACACAGATTCTTGGAGAAAGGGTGGTTCACAAGAAACCAACTTGATCACGAGCCCAACATAACAGTCAGGAAATAACCCGGTAACGCTTCCAAGAAGATATTTGGAAAGTCACGAACCACCGGTATGTTACTAAGCTCGAGAATAATCTTGCCTTTCAGGGCAAGACAATATGATCAAATGAGCGAGGACTTGACAAAATCCTAACTCATCAATCGAAATGTGCACCAGGAAGATGGACAAGGTAGCACGATAAATCTTAGAATGATGATTCAAGAACAAACACGTTAAGAATGAGGTTATTGTCCATTTAACTACCAAGCAACAAGGTTGCTAGGAGTATTGATTTCACGCATCACGATTCACTTGTCGACATTCCGGTTATAACCACACGGAACCGAGGAATGAGTAATGATGGCGAGAAGTATCACTGTACCAAGAGTTCATAGGATGGTGTGCAATTCCTATAACAATCCCGATATAAAAGATGGTAATACTCCAAGGTAGAACAGAGCAAAAGCTGGATTGGCATTTGATCTGCGGAATACAACTACTTGACCCAATCCTAGATATGGAAGAGGTACTGGAGTTTGTTTCTCCTAGTCATCCCAGAATGGAATGGCTTGACAGACCACAAGAGTCATAGGCATCGATGAACGAACGCACGCATACTCTTGACTATCAATTGATAGACGAGGGTCAGGATGCAACTAAAGAGAACAACTCAAAGGAACATATAACTTTCTGAGTTGTGGATGCATAGATTAGTATGTCGAACCAAGTTCAATATATTTCTTCCGGATAACCCATGCAGAAAGGTAGAACTGGCAGAGTCACGATTTATGAGTGGAGATCTCCTCAAGAGTACTCTAATTGTGATCTTTTAATCCAGAAGAACTCCTGCCAAGAGTGGTTCGTGGTAATTGGAAGAAGGAAATACCACGGACCTCGAGGACTATCGCAAAGTTACTAATATCCTGAAGGAACTAGCAAACACTATCAACATGAAGTAAGTAGAGTGAATCTCGGGTTCAAAGCCCAAGGAATAGAATACCTACTACCAAATGGCATCACGGGATGCTTTCGATAATGACGGCCAGAGTCATCACACTGGAGCATAAATCATGGCTAGGCTACTAGATGATCCCCTGAGACACCTAAGGTCATAATAGTAACTCCAACATAATGTCAAGGCAATAGAATACCTTAACTCAACAATTAGTGTGATTGAGCTGGCATAAAGGAACATCGAAACCAGAGGGAAAGGATTTTGCGAATGCATCAGACTATTTAGAAACCTGGGAAGACTCGGACAGCATAACGGCTGTAAATGCTCAGAAAAGATTTGAGACATTCACAAAAATGGTGGCATAACCACTCAGAAGCACAATATCAAGGTTTGGAGATCAACAGTTAACATACAGAAGTAGTAGGAACTAAACTCAAGCTTAAATCCAACAATCTTATAAGTCTACGGACTAGTAATACGTGATCCTGATAGAAAGAAGAGAAAGCCTAGTTTCTTAACCCCGTAGGAAAGATAAGATGACTCAGATCAGAAGGGCATCAGGTATAAGGAGTAAAAAGAGCCTTACGTTCCATCCCACAATCAATTCCCTTATATAACTAAAGAATTTCTAGACTCAACTTCGACCAGTTTGGCTTGGTAATCCTACAGGCAGTCAAGCTCTGATACCAACGCTGTCAGGACCCCGACTCAATGCCACATCGATCTAGCATGTAACACCTCATATCACTTTGCGGCCTCACGCACGGTATTCCCACGGGTGTCGCCTTACCTTTGCCCGGGACCGTTTGCGCCTTTTGGCACACGTATATGACAGTGTCGCTAGCATCCATATGATAAGGAGCCCGGGCTGACATGGCTAGTCGTAAACCCAAAGCGGCACAGACTTACAGGGACAGGCATCCATGACCCAGCATCGAACGTGTCGGTCATCAGCGAGTGAATCCAGGCTGTAGCACTGGGCTAGCAGGACTCCGGTGAACCGGGCTGTAGCGGGCTAACAGGACTCCGGTATTCATCGCGTGACATTTCCCCGAAGGGACAGACACAGGAACGAAGAAGGACACATGCCGGCCAGCCTAAGTGTTCCGGAGCAATAGCAAGCCACCATGGCTCGATGGAAACACTAGGAGACATTTCCCCGTAAGAGAGGCTACTAAAGATAAACAACTAGATGGTCAGATCCCACACATACCAAGCATTTCAATAACATACACACAATATGCTCGATATGTGCAAATACAACATGGCATCACAACATGACTCTACGACTCAAGTATTTATTCAATAGGCTCCGAGGAGCGAGATATTACAAGCATGGATCTCATGACCCAACACTCAGAGCATACAAGTCAAAGCACAAGCGGAAGCTATCATGTCTGAGTACAGACAACTATAAATGAAAAGGCTGAGAAGCCTGACTATCTATCAGATCCTGCCGAGGGCACAAGATCGTAGCTGAGGTATCAAGCTAAACGTCGAAGTCCACGTGAAACTACTAGCGAGACTGAAGTCTCTCTGCAAAAACATAAAATAGGCAAACGTGAGTACAAATGTACCCAGCAAGACTTACATCAGAACTATCTACATATGCATCATTATCAACAAAGGGATGGTGGGGTTTAACTGCAGCAAGCCAGCTTTGACTCGGTGGCTATCCTGAACTACGACTGCGAGTAACCTTTTTGAGGTGGCGCACACGAGTCCACATATTCACCAACCAATACACCACTATGAATCCGCTCCCGTCTCCCTACGAGAACGCCATCCATAGCACTCACGCTTATCTTGCGTATTTTAGAGTATCCACTTTCACTTGTCTATGAACTGACATAAGAAACCCAGAAGTCCTTTTCCGCGGACACGGCTATTCGAATAGATGATGTTAACCCTGCAGGGGTGTACTTCTTCATACATGTTTCCACCACTTAGCGTCTGCACACGACTTGTGCTCGGCAGACTTCAAGCGAAAGCCGACGTGGGTGTAGACCACGACCTACCTAAACACTCAAGTCTCTAGTCCAGGTTTATCGCCTATTCGGGTTCCATCCATGAGGAGATCCGGCCGGAGTTTCGCTCACAGCCCCAAACGATGTGAACAGGGTTTCGTGACACCAAACGGGCGCCCGGTTTACCCGGCCACGTGCCTACCGCATCACAGCCCACCCCTACGGTCAGCGCTGTCCATGGCCTCCAGCATACTACAAACACCAGAAACTACTTGCAACTCCTGGACAGAGGACAAGGATGAATAAGAAGTCGAGCGGGGTCATATTTCAGGGCCCAATGTATGGTAGTAGCTGAATCATGGATCACAAACACAGAACTCAGTTCCTGAGGACGGCTACAATGAGACAACCCACCATGTACTCCTACATGGCCTCTCACCGCTACCTTTACCAAATCGTGTTCACACACTTAGCTCACACACAGTAGGACATGTTCACACGCCTCTGATTCATCCCCGATGAATCAGACCTGACTCAACTCTAAGCAGTAGCAGGCATGACAAACAAACATGAATGAGTAGGCACAACAGGGCTCAAACAACTCCTACTCATGCTAGTGGGTTTCATCTAATTACTGTGGAATGACAGGTCATGCAGAGGATAAAGGGGTTCAGCTACCGCAGCAAGTAACAGATGAATCGATGTTGTCCTAATGCAGTAAAAGAGAGTAGGAGCGAGAGAGTAGGATTGTACCGGAATGAACAAGGGGGTTTTGCTTGCCTGGCACTTCTGAAGATAACATTGAGTCTTCATCAGTGTCAACGATCACATCATCGGTATCACGTCTATCGAGAGGGGACAAATACCGGCAACACAGAAGGGAACACAATCAATGCAATGCACAATATGATGCATGATCATGACATGGCAAAATGAATGTGTTTTGAGCTAATGCAACTAGCAACAGATTAAATGAAGTTGGTTTGAATACAAGATTCAAATTCAAACTCCATATGTGATTATTTAAATGCCCTTAATTGATTTGTGCTAAACAGCAGCTATAAGTTGTTCTAACATGCATGAAAATGGTACAGATGGATTCCTTGAATTTTTCTGATAATTTTTCATATATAATTTATTTAATTTGGAGTTACGGTTAATTTTCTATGATTTATTGAAGTTTAAACAATTTTCTGGAATTTTCTGATTTATTTTAAATCCAGAAAATCATTTAATGCGTCAGCATGACATCACCTTGACGTCAGCAGGTCAACAGGGCGCCTCCAGGTCAAACCTGACCTGTGGGACCCATATGTCAGCGTCACAGGTTAAACAGGGGGGGTTTATTTTAGTTTAATTAAGGATTAGGGCACTAGGGCCCACATGTCAGTGGCTCTGGGGTTAGATTAGGTGGTGATTAGCTTAAGCTAATCACCTGATGGCGGCGGCCCACCTGTCAGTGTCAGCAGAGGGGGTAGTTAAAATAAAATAACTAAACTAATTAACAGGGGGGGCTGGCCCCACCTGTCATCGACCCAGAAAGGGGGGGGGTCCCGCCGTGGTCAACGTGGTCAGACCCACCGGCGGCTTGACGCCGGCGAGGCCAGACACGGTGGTGCGCGTCGGAAACCAACTACAGGGGCTCTTTTGGCGCGCAGGGAGCAGCTACGGGGAGAGGGTGGAGTGGCGCATCCAACGGTGGCGGTGGCGGAGGCTGGGGTGGCCGGAGCTGCCGGCGGCGAGCTCTTTTGCGGCGGCCGGAGCTCGGGCGAGGTCGGGGTTGGCGTTCGGGGGCACGGGAGGGGAAGCTAGTGGCGGCTACGGGCTCCTGGAGACGTGTTGAGTGCGGTGGTGTGCTCGGCTTCGAGCTGCAACGGCTCCAGCCACGGTGGTGACGAGGCACGGCGGCGGCGAGCTCTCGGGTCCGGCGGAAAGGCGGCTAGGGTACGGGAACGAGCGCGAGGAGGAGGGGGAATGGAAGAGTAGCTCACAGGGGTTGCGACGGTGGCCTCGGGGAGCTCGGGGAGGCACCCGAGCCGAC